>NW_022436943.1:42605675-42680837 GCF_009761245.1 Sapajus apella
AACATGGTGAAACCCCGTCTCTACTAAAAATACAAAAAAAATTAGCTGGGCATGGTGGTGCGTGCCTGTAATCCCAGCTACTCAGGAGGCTGAGGCAGGAGAATTGCCTGAACCCAGGAGGCGGAGGTTGCGGTGAGCCGAGATCGCGCCATTGCACTCCAGCCTGGGTAACATGAGTGAAACTCCGTCTCGAAAAAAAAAAAAAAAAAAAAGACAAATAGGAAAGGGAATAACTGTCATCACTATAGACACAAAAGTGAATAAATAGGACTACACAAACCTCAAGACCTAGGTCATATGCTACATACTCAATACATTTAAATTTTGTTGGTGAAGCACAAGAGAGCCAAATGTGGAGAATAAATCGTATTCAAAGCCAACTGCAACATCTCAAACATAACTAATCTATTAGGAGATGGTACATGGTAGACAGGGTTCAACCCCCAGAGGAGGAAGCCTTTAAAAGGGAGATGGTTGGTAAGGCCCCATAAAGAGGGTTCAGAGCAGATGCCCAGTGCCAGTGGGAGAATGAAGTCAAAATCAGAGCTCAAATGCATGACACCTACACGGTAAACAATTAGAAAGGCTATAGCCTAGATGAAGAGTAGAGTTTGTTAATTCATTAATTCATCAAAAATATTTATGGAGTATCTAATATGTTTTAGGTAGCACCCTGATGAGGGGTGGAGACACAGTAGAGAGGAGGACAGATCGGATCTTTAGCCTTCAGACTCACTGAATATCAAGCCTATGGCACTGAGGCTCGAGATTCTACTCATTGTCAGTATTACATAAATCTGTCCTATTTTTACACCTATGTTATGTTGCAGTGTAATAGCTCTCCAAAAATATACTGAAATAAATTAGGCAAAAGAATTTTTTTAGAAGAGCTGCATCACCCTTTCCTGAAGTATAAAGTTTACACATCTGTTCAAATACATTAACATGCCCATTTTGGCTTGCTCATTATGATATGAACAAGATGTTCCCATGTTAATGTAAATACTAACCCACACCATCTCCTCACAAGATAGAATGCATCCTTGTGGCTGTGCATGAATGAGCTTTGGCAAGTGGCAAATGTTCTTTTGCCTTAGTTTTCCCTGGTGACCTACACCTGACATTCAGTGAAACTCACATTTGCCGTAGATTATCACTTTCATAATGAAATAAGGAGGAGAAGGGAGAAAGGGAGAAGTGAGTCTGTCCTTGTATAATGTATTAAAATGTGAGCACAGCAATTCCAAATTAACCACCACGTTGATGACTGCAGTTGGGAGATAATGCAGACAAATGGGTGTTACACAATTTTAAAGCTATACAGCCCTTTATACATTTTTTACTTTAGAACAATTAAACTGATTAATTTATCAATGTTAATCCTTTCTCTTTGTATAAATTTGGTTGATAGCCCTTTGGGAGAGGTGTTAAAGATGCTAACTGTCTACGCTCCATGTCTTGATGTGTTGATAGAGGGCTAGGCTCAGGAAGGATACTCATAACCCTTGTTATGGTTTGTAAAGACTCCAGGGGCCGGGCGTGATCGCTCACACCTGTAATTTCAGCACCTTGGGAGGCCGAGGCAGGTGAATCGCCTGAGGTCAGGAGTTCAAGACCAGCCTGATCAACGTGGAGAAACACCATCTCTACTAAAAATACAAAATTAGCTGGGCTTGGTGGCGCATGACTATAATTCCAGCTACTAGAGAGGCTGAGGCAGGAGAATCGCTTGAACCCGGGAAGTGAAGATTGCAGTGAGCCATGATCACCCTATTGCACTCTAGCCTGAGCAACAAGAGTGAAACTCCATTAAAAGAAAAATCCAGGAAGGCACAGAAGCATTTTTGAAGTCTTGATCAAATAAAATAAGGTGAGATATAACTTCAAAATACATTCCATTTAAATCCAACAAGGTCTAGGTGAATATGTTTACTAAGAAGTGTTGTCTATATACTATAAAATTGTGGGTGACCCTTCCCTAGTAGATGACAACTTCCCATGGCTATTTCCTGAATAAACTCAGAGAAGATGATTCTAGAGAAAACTTACTAGGAAAAACAGATGTGTTTTAGAAGTGGATACTTTCTGAAAATATTTATGTTTAAAAATAGTTTTCCTCAAATTCTCTGTTTTATATTATCTGATCTGTGATTTTGCTGACTTTGGTCAGTCCCTTTTCAAGGACTTAAACTCTACAATTGATGAAGGATTATTGTATGCAACTTACAGATACTATAGTTCTTCCCTTCGCAGAAGAGGTACATTGTGTTTTTCTTAAATTTTAGGGCAAAATACCTGAAGGACCTTAAGACCTAAAGAACAGAATTAACAAACACAAGAAGCTAGTGCCAGTTTTAATCTCTGTATTTGACAAAAAAAAAAGGAGATAAGCTAATATATTTTTAAAATGTATCTGAGACACTAAAATCAAATATCAAAAAAGGACAGTTTTTGAATAAGGCTGAAAAATATTTATTCTGGGTTTCCTAACCCTAAACACTTCAGCATAGAGACATTTTATAAAAAGAATAAGTAAAGGAAGTCAGGGAGTAAATAAATGGTTGTGTCTTCACATTTGAAAGTGCGGAGGAGCAAATACTTGAGCACTTCTTTCCTTAGATCATCTATCTCATTGGGGTGGTATCAGGCATTATACAACTGCTTCTCTTTAAAAATTTTTTGTTATAAGTTTCCCCTATCATTATATCTCAGAAAATTCAGTAGCTCAATGTGCACTAATCTTCTGGCCTCACCTTTTCATGCCTTATGAATTATCTAGATATTTGCAATGTGAAATTACCTATGAGGCAAAGGATGTGTCTTTTTTATTACCATAAACTGTTTGTTACAAATGAACAGAAATATACTTAATATCTGGGCCCTGGTATGCAAAAAAATTTTTCAAAATTTTTATGGTCAAATTGTTTGCAATCAGTCCTAAATCACTCCTAAATTTGCATGCTGGGATTCTGAAACATACTTGCATTTCACATAATCTTTCTGGCCCATTAGTTCCTGATAATTACCAACCATAGTTGTTGAAGAATATTCTCACCTTTTGCAGAAGTGTAATTACCACATACACACTTGGATTATAGATTCATAGTTTCTTAACATCACTTCTTCCTTTCACACCCAATAATCCAGGGTAAAAGGCAATTTCACCTGTTTTGTGCTTAGACCACTGAAAGTAAACTCACTCTCATTTAGGTTTATGTGCTCAATCACCCCTTATTCTAAGGGATCTTTGGGGGAACCTTTGATCTAGAGAATCTCTTTCCCATGAAGCTCAATAAGTCCTACCTCAATTCACCAAAACTGGATAAAGTGCTTTTTGAACTGGTATCCCAGTGTATCAGCCCATTCTCACATAGCTATAAAGAACTACTTGAGACGAGTGATTTATGAAGGAAAGAGGTTTAATTGACCTACAGTTTTATAGGCTTTACAGGAAGCATGGTTGGGGGAGCCTTGGGAAACTTACAATCATAGCAGAAGAGTAGAGGGGAAGCAAGCACCTTCTTCACATGGTGCAGCAGGAGAGAGTACGAAAAACAGGAAATGGCACATACTTTTAAAAAACCAGATCTCCTGACAACTCACTATCATGGGAACAGCAAGAAGGAAATCTGTCCCCATGATCCAATTATCTCCCACTAGGTCCCTTTCCCAACATTAGGGATTACAGTTAAACATAAGGTTTTGGTGGGGACACAGAGCCATGCCATATTATTCTGCCCCTGGCCCCTCCCAAATGTCATGTCCCTCTCAGCATTTCAAAACCAATCATGTTTCCCAACAGTCTGCCAGAGTCTCAACTCATTCCAGCATTAACTCAAAAGTCCAAGTCTAAAGTCTTATCTGAGATAGGGAAACTCCCTTCTGCCTATGAGCCGTTAAAATAGAAATCAAGCTAGTTACTTCCAAGACAAAATAGGGGTATAGTTATTGGGTAAATGCTACCATTCCAAAAAGGAGAACTTAACGAAAACCAAGGGATTAGAGGCCCCATGTGAGTCCAAAACCCAGCAAGGCAATCTTTAAATCTTAAAGCTCCAAAATAATCTCCTGTGACTCCATGTCTCACAGTCAGGTCACACTGATGCAAGGCATAAACTCTCAGGCTCCACCGCTGTGTCTCTTCAGGGTATAGGCCCTGCAGCTACTTTCACATGCTGGTGTTAAGTGCCTATGACTTTTCCAGGAACACGGTACATGCTATCAGTGAATCTAACATTCTGGGGTCTGGAGGATGGTGGCCCTCTTCTCACAGCTCCACTAGGTGGTGCCCTAGTGAAGACTCTGTGTGGGGGCTCCAACCCCACATTTTCTCTCTGCGCTGCCCTAGTAGAAGTTCTCCATGAGGGCTCCACCCCTGCAACAGACATCTGCCTGGACATCTGGGCATTTATATAAATCATCTGAAATCTAGACATAGGTCCCTCAAAGCTCAACTCTTGCCTTCTGCACACCCAAAGGCCCAACACCATTTGGAAGCTGCCAAGGCTTGGGGCTTGTACCCTTTGAAGCAATGACCTGAGTTATACCTTGGCCTGTTTTAGCCTAGGCACATTCTTCCACCAGCTACGCTAAATCATTCTGTAAAGTTCAAAGTTCCACAGATCTCTAGAGCAGAGGAAGAATGTCACCAGTCTCTTTGCTAAAGCATAGCAAAAATGACCTTTGCTCCAGTTCCCGATAAGTTCCTCATCTCCATCTGAGACCTCCTCAGCTGGGACTTCACTGTCCACATCAGTATCAGCCTTTTGATCACAACCATTCAACAAGTCTTTAGGAAGTTCCAAACTTTCCCTCATTTCCTGTCATCTTCTGATCCCTCCAAACTGTTCCAATCTCTGCCCATTATACAGTTCCAAAGTCACATCCATGTTTTCAAGTGTCTTTATAGCAAAGCCCCATTTACCTTGTACCAATTTTCTGTATTAGTCCATTCTAACACTGCAATAAAAAACTACCCGAGACTGGGTAATTTTTGAAGAAAAGATGTTTAATTTTCCTGTACAGCCGGTCCACAAGCTGTACATGAAAGATGATTGAGGGAGGCCTCAGAAAATTTGCAATCATAGCAGAAGGGTGAAGGGGAAGCAAGCACCTTCTTCACATGGTGGAGTGGAAGAGAGAGAGTGAGAGGGGAAGTGCTATGCAATTTTAAACAACCAGATCGCATGAGAACTCACTGTTAAGAGAACAGGAAATTTGCCCCCATGATCAATCCCCATCAGGTATCAATCCCCAACACTGCAACATTACGGATTATAGCTCAACATGAGATTTGGGTGGAGACACAGAGCAAAACCATATCACTCAACTACTGGAGACATTTTTCCTGAAAGAAATAGGTATACTGTTGACTTCAGTTTCAGACATTTCCCATTATTCCCCTACTAGAAGACCTAAACTGAAACCACTGGTTGTGGTGAAGGACAATGTGGAACATACTCTATTCATTGACAGAAGAAGAACCTGGGGAACTCACTAACTTTAGAAGTCTCAGGAGATCAAATCTTTCAGCTGTTGACATATTTGATCATATTCTGTATCCAAGATCTTCCAGGGCTTTCCTCAGAAATATTGTGTTTATTCAGCAACATCTTTCTTAAAGATGGTAGAAGGCATTGCATTTTTTGCTCATGGCTCCATTGCCCTGGTGATCAGCAATTTAATGTACTACCACCCCTTTGGGCTACTGCTGTCTGCTTCTGCTTTTTCTTCCTAGTGTCTGCCTTTCTGCTAAACTTGTTCCCTCCAACCGTTCTGAGGCAATTAGAAAGGGTTAGTCTCTAATATGCTTCCTTTAGGAGCCATCAGGATAAATTCCACTTTTCTTCTCAACAACGAATGTGCCTAATAAATCTTTGATTCTTTTACCATCGTGTACCAGGCTTAATATTAGTGCACTCTGACATGAGAGGAGTGCTGTGTTAGCCTTGTTTCCTCTCCTCCCACACAAGCTATTAGATCATTTTTACTTATCCAGCTCACATGCAAAAAATGTCTTAGACCTAGATCAAAGAAATTGGAGGTGAATTCAAAGACACAAAACTCACAGGTATTTTATTAATTACTCAGTAGTGATATCTACCACATTACACATCTGAGCAAGTTTCCCTGCTATTCTTCACTAGAATTCACTCAAGACAGTGGTAATACTCAGCAACCTCAAATGGGGCGAAAAGTATATTGTATCTGAAAAGCCCTGAACAATCAAGTATTCTCCTTTTTAAAAGGCCTGTCAGAAACAATGTATGCTACTAAATAAGGCAATAATTCCACAACTCAACAAAGGCATATAATATGTGCCCAAAGACCAGGTCCCAGGACTTGAAATTATTCTGTGCCAGCAATTTTGAAATCTCAGTTTATTTGAGGCTCTTGTCATAAAACCTAGACATTTCCCATTTATGTTCTTTTAAGCTCTTCTCTTGGGCAGTCCTGGTCACAGGGTACCATAGCAATGATGGGCTTATAGATGGGATTTAACACTACAGAAATGGGTGAAGTTGCTTGGAGTAATGATGTTGAGTAAGAAAAGCAGATATCCCAGGACTGAGATAAATGTTGTCCTAATATTTGAAGGTTGGGGAGAAACAACAAGGAGAGTCTTTTAAGGAATACTGATAAAGAGTGGTCAGAGAAGTAGTGATAGAATCAGAAATGTTTGAAAAAAAAGAAACATACAACTTTTATTTCCTTGAACAGTGGTTTGCAGTTCTCCTTGAAGAGGTCCTTCATCCCTTGTAAGTTGTATTCGTAAGTATTTTATTCTCTTTGAAGCAGTTGTGAATGGGAGTTCACGCATGATTTGGCTCTCTGTCTGTTATTGTTGTATAGGAATGCTTGTGATTTTTGCACACCAATTTTGTATCTTAAGACTTTGCTGAAGTTGCTTATCAGCTTAAGGAGATTTTGGGCTGAGATGATGGGGTTTTCTAAATATACAATCATGTCATCTGCAAACAGAGACAATTTGACTTCCTCTTTTCCTACTTGGATATCCTTTATTTCTTTCTCTTCCCTGATTTCCCTGGCCAGAACTTCCAGTACTATGCTGAATAGGAGTGGTGAGAGAGGGCATCCTTGTCTTGTGCCAGTTCTCAAAGGGAATTCCTCCAGTTTTTGCCCATTCAGTATGATATTGGCTGTAGGTTTGTCATAAATAGCTCTTATTATTTTATTATCTTATTATATGTTCCATCAATGCCTAGTTTATTGAGAGTTTTTAACATGAGGGCTGCTAAATTTTCTCAAAGGCCTTTTCTGCATCTATTGAGATAAATGTGGTTTTTGTCATTGGTTCTGTTTATGTGATGTATTATGTTTATTGATTTGTGTATGTTGAACCAGCCTTGCGTCCTAGGGATGAAGTTGACTTGATCGTGGTGAACAAGCTTTTAAATGAGCTGTTGGGTTCTGTTTGCCAGTATCTTATTGAAGATTTTCACATCAATGTTCATCACGGATATTGGCCTGAAATTTTCCTTTTTGTTGTGTCTCTGCCAAGTTTTGGTATCAGAATGATGCTGGCCTCATAACATGAGTTAGGTAGGATTGCCTGTCTTTCTATTGTTTGGAATAGTTTCAGAAGGAATGGTACCAGCTCTTCTTTGTACCTCTGGTAGAATTTGGCCATTAATCTGTCTGGCCCTGAACTTTTTTTGGTTGGTAGGGTAGTCATTGTTGCCTGAATTTCAGGACTTGTTATTGGTCTATTCAGGGATTCAACTTCTTCCTGGATTAGTCTTGGGAGGGTGTATGTGTCCAGGAATTTATCTATTTCTTCTAGAATTTCTAACTTATTTGCATAGAGGTGTTTATAGTATTCTCTGATCCTGTGCAACAAACCTGCACGTTCTGCACATGTATCCCAGAACGGAAAGTATAATAAAGAAAAAAAAGAAAGGAAAAAAAGTGACAACTCTATTGAATGTCTCTGAAAGTTGAAGTAAAAACAGCAATTAAAAATTACCTATTGGGAGCCGGTGTGGTGGCTCATACCTATAATTCCAGCACTTTGGGAGGTGGAGGCAGGCAGATCACATGAGGTCAGGAGTTCAAGACCAGCCTGCCCACATGGTGAAACCTCATCTACTGAAAATACAAAGAGTAGGTGGGCATGGTGGCACATGCCTGTAATCCAGCTACTCAGGAGGCTGAAGCAGGAGAATCGCTTGAATCCAGGAGACAGAGGTTGGCAGTGAGCTGAGATTGTGCCACTACACTCCAGTCCAAGTGACATAGCAAGACTCCATCTCAAAAAAATAAAGTATCTATTGCGTTTGTCAGTACCAAGATGGAAAAAAAAAACAAGAAAAATGGGCTTGGAGAGGAAATGGGCTGAAAGAAGTAGAGATAGTGTATACAGAAAAGATTTTCAAGAAGTTTGCTCATAAAGGAGAGTTAAAGCAGCAAGACTAAGAATGGTGGCTGGGCATGTCAGTCCGAAGATAGTCATAGCTATTATTGTTATGAATTATAATGATGTAATTTGAGCATTGTGCTAAGCATTTTACATGTTTTAGTCTAATCCTCAAGTCACGAACCATGTGGCACATGCTATAATTATCTTCAATTTACCTATAAGGAAATTGAGGCACAGAGATTGAGTGACATCCCTCAGGCCACCCTGCTGAGATTTCAGTGCAGCCATCCAGTCCAGTGCTTGTATTCCTAATCACTGCACTTCTCTGTTTCACCCGATGATAATGGGCATATTTGGATGGTCCAGTTTCTGCTATGGCTTTTCTACATGTCTTCTATGTGACTTCTCAAAACTCAACTTTTATGAGCTTGTCATCTGCATGTACAACACATCTATTCCTGGATGTGTGGGGAAGAAAAAGACTATAAAAACATTACTGTTACACAACACCTCCATTGGTTATGAATATGTTTGCAACTTAGAAACATTTCATCCATTCTTCAAAAGAAACAAATAGATATTTCAAGAATTTGAAGACCATTCTTTTTCTGTCCTTGGAAGGCAAGGAAAAATATAGCCTTACATAGAGAAATGATTCTAATAGAGATAGAGTGTTCCATGGGGATCTTGTTGAAAACCCTTAAAGTCAAACATGATAAAGCTCCTGAAAAGAACCATGAGAAACAACTTCTCTGACAGGGAGGGGAAGATGAAATATTGGGGTCTCCTGGGCTGGAGTGATGTTATCCCAAGAGGGAGTATGATGGGAAGATGGAGAGCACAGGGTCCTCTTAAAGGACATTGAGAGTGTTGCTGGAGGGAAGCATCAGTGGTGAGGACCTCAAGTCCTTTTTCTGGGATTCTAAAAGCATTCATGTCCCTCTGCTGTAGAAATATTATTCTAGACTAAAGAAGTTACTCCACATCAGTTTTTTTGTTTGTTTGTTTGTTTGTTTGTTTTTTGAGACGGAGCTTTGCTCTCGTTACCCAGGCTGGAGTGCAATGACGCGATCTCGGCTCACCACAACCTCCGCCTCCTGGGTTCAGGCAATTCTCCTGCCTCAGCCTCCTCAGTAGCTGGGATTACAGGCACGCGCCACCATGCCCAGCTAATTTTTTGTAGTTTTAGTAGAGACGGGGTTTCACCATGTTGACCAGGATGGTCTCGATCTCTTGACCTCGTGATCCACCCGCCTCGGCCTCCCAAAGTGCTGGGATTACAGGCATGAGCCACCGCGCCCGGCCCCTCCACATCAGTTTTAAATGACTGCTATCTTCCTCTCTTGCTACTACTTTAGCACATCCTTTCTACTTGCCAGTAACAGGATGTGCTGCTTTTATTTAATGTTTAGAATAGAATAAGACTTAATTCATGATGCCAATCATTTTTTTAACTTTTGCAGTTCCAATCCTACCTCTTAGTCTTGTAGTCCTGCAGACTAAAGTCACAAATTCACAATATGACCTGCTATGAAACCTAGATATTTGATGAATGAATATGCATTCTTTGTAATGTGGCTGTTGCTTACATTTTCACCTCTTGCCATTTGCCACTTTCTTCCTAGGTATATACCTCCAAATAGACACATATACTGCAGTTTCTATGACATATTTGTCTCTCTGATTTGTGTGTGTTGCCTTCTTTATGTATTGTTCCCCATTGTTTGCTGTCTTAGTCCATTCAGACTTCTATAACAGAGTAGCAGAGACTGTATGGCTTACAAACAACAGAAATTTAGTTTTTATAGTTCTGGAGGGTGAGAATTTCAAGATTCAGGAGGCAGAAGATTCAGCGTCTGGTGAGGGCCCACTGGCTGTTTTAAAGAGAGCTGTCTTCTAACTGTCTACACATGGCAAGAGAGGGGAGAAAAAAAAAGGAGCTCTTTGAGGTCTCTTTTATAAGGGTACTAATCCCATTCATGTAGGTTCTTCCCTGGTAACCTAATCACATCTCAAGGGCCTCACCTTCTAATGCTTCACATTGAAGGTTAGGATTTCAAAATGTGGATTTTGAGCAGACACAAACATTCAGACTATAGCATCTGCTGACCAACCTTTCGTTCATTTGATAAAATACAGTTCACACATCTCAGCTTCCCAAAGGCCCTCGGGGATCTCTCTCAGTAAAGCTCTATATGTTTCTTTCATGGTATTTTCTGTTGAGGACAGGAATTATGCCACATTCATCTTCGTAGCATGAAGTCCAAGGCAAAGTGTCCAGGATGTAATAAGTCATGGATACATATTTGCCCTATAACGAGCTTATAAACGATGAACCCAGGAATAGACCTCAAGGTCTCTTGATGTCTACTGGACCTATTATGTGCAATGTATTGAGGAATAGAGGTACTTTAGTCAGCATCCAGATGGGAAAAATGGCACATGTAAATAGAGTAATCGAGAAGGGTAGCAGAGAGAATTTTTTACAAAGGTATAGCCAAGGTTAAGGGAAATCATCAAGGGGTGATAAAAAAGCAATTACAGCAGAGCCTGTAGGGCTGATGTGAGGACCATTTGCCAAGTCTGAAGAAAGCCACATGCAAGAGCTCCCTGAGAGAAACTGTGGCCTTGGAAGTGGGAAAACAACCTGATGCTAGTCACAGAGGGAAGCCAAGAGGTCATCAGCTCACTTTATCTCCTGCTGTTGCTTTGTTCTCCTACAGGTGCTTCCGTTGTTCAATCCCAGCAGGAAGCCAGAGGGTAAGGCATCCAGTTGTTGTTGTCTATAAAATTCACTCTTCAGACTCTGAATATGGTGAAGCCAGATAGACACGGAGTTAAGAGAAACAAACAAATATATATAGCACAAAGAAAGGGACTGAACTCACTTCTTCAGCAAATGAAGGTGATGGTAGCCTATTAGGGATTCTGGAGACCAGGATAAGATAAGGTGGAAAAAGTTCAAAAGCAGCAAGTAGGCCAGGCACGGTGGCTCACACCTGTAATCCCAGCACTTTGGAAGGCTGAGGCAGGCAGATCACTTGAGGTCAAGAGTGTGAGACCAGCTTGGCCAACATGGAGAAACCCCACCTCTACTGAAATAACAAACAAGCAAATGAAAAAGCCAGGCATGGTGAGAAGTGCCTGTAATCCCAGCTGCTCAACAGGCTGAGGCACAAGAATTGCTTGAACCCTGGAAGCAGAGATTGCCATAAGCCGAGATGGCACCATTGCATGCTAGCTTGGTTGATGGAATGAGACTGTCTCTAAAAAACAGCAAGCAGAATTAATACAGACAATTCTAATAAAGTATCAGAGCAGAAAGCTGGGAAGAATAGTACCAACCAGATGTTATGCAATGCAACATGGACCCAGCATTGAATAGGCAATTTTTAATGAAAAAATAGAGGGTAGAGCCAAGAGAAGTTGTCTAAGACAACAGAGTGGGTTGTAGGGACTTTTTAGAAAATATCTGCAAGTAAACAGGTTTATTTACAGATGAAAAAAGAGTTGCTAAGTCTGCAGAGCTGGTTTTGACAGCTACAATAAGGTCTAAGATATGATTTCTAATTTTATGAGCTCTTTAAATTGGTAAGGCAAACAGTGCCAGATGTAATTCAGGAGTGCAGTCCACTCCCGGGCACATCTTAGCCTCTCAGGTCTCTGAGGATGCTCCTGTGATTGCCAATCTTTATCTCTGAAAAACATTTTTGAAACATTTCCAGTAACAATACTCTGATATTCTTTGGCACCATAGGCATCATGCTTGTAAAGTAGATATTTAGGCAATTTATTTTATGCTATCCAAAAAAAAAATAAAAACTACCAGTAAGTTGGTTATTGTAGATTTATTTAAGTTTTAATCAAATCCCTAGACATATGGCATGACTCAGCATTTTATTTTTAGTTACTGTCAGCTCAGTCAAGGAATAGGTCATTTGCCAGGTAATGTTTACTCTAGACACAAGTCTCCCCTTTCCCTTTGCACCACCATTTCTAGGTTTGTTGCTTTCCCTTAATACTGCTGCTTCAGAATTTTTTAATGGGAGGAGACAGAAACCCAACTCAGACTAGTAGAAGCAGGAAAGGAACCTGGGAAACACAGGACTGCAGCTTGGAGTGCATCTTGATGCAGAGCCTGAAAAGCTCTGCCTTCTCTAGGTTCTTGTAGTCTTTAGCTCTTCTCTGTAGTCCCCCATCCCATAATGAGAATGATGATCACCTGCAATCCCAAACGCTCATCCTCCTACTTTACCAGCTCCAGGGATAAATACAGTGCGCCTTGCTGGCTGTGACAAAATTTCCTGTGATTATCCCAAAGTTGCTCCGTCTTGGGTCTTGCACTTACACTTGGCCTTTGCTCAGTCTTGGTCTTTTGTGGCAGGAGTAGGGGTAAGACGAGGGTGAGTAAAGATTCCATTAACTTCCATTCATGGAATTGCTCTCTTTCTCTGTGTCTCTTTTTCTTTCTTATCCACCTACCTACCTACCTATTCATCTATCTAAACATTGGTATGTCTTTGAATGGAATACTAGTATTCAGAAACATGTTGACTTCGAATTGAACTAAATGGCTGAATGGAAGAAAAGTAAAGAAATGAAAAGAGACAAAGGGCAAAGTATGCCATTACTCTACCTTCACCCTGCTCAGGTAACATTATACATCACAATTACTTGGAGCATTCAACCTTACAAGTCCTAGGCCTCAACCTTGTTCTCCTACCCAGTGGCCTAGGATCAGTGGGATCTTGGATATAAATATCATAAGGCACCAATATCCATCTTGTTAAATTGTAAAATTCCTCCTACACTTCTTTTTTCCTTCTGTTCTCTCTCACCTCCCAGTTTCACAGTTAACTTAGGCATGCAAACTTGTTCTTGCCAAGTGATTCAGCCCAGGGAAGCTGAAGTATGTCAATGCTGCAAAAATAAATGTATTTGCAGTTTCATATCTCATCTAAAAAATTTATCTAAATGTTTCCATCTATTCCACATTATAGTGTGTTTATTTTAATATAAAATAATGTGTCCATCTGGCCTTTAAGTAAAACTGATAGTAGAGAAAGACAGGCCAGGCTTTTTTTCACATTGAACCTCCCAGGCACACTGGTCTGAATATCTCAATCCAATAAACAAGGCTCTATCTAGTGATTCACACAGAAACCAAACACAGGTAAGACCATGAAGAGATAACTGTCAGCTAAAAATCAGTCCTACTGAGTCATGATCATTTTCATATTCACTGAAATTTCAGCTTCCCTGAGTGTCTTGACAATTACAGGAAATTTCCCAAATGAGAAACTAGCAATTACAGTTTTCCAAGAAGCCACTTCCATGAGGTATTTAAAATTGTTATAATGTCCATAGTGATCTTATTGCCTATTTATTTTTTAGCAAGTTGGCATTTTTGAGATGCAAAAGGCTTGCGTTTGTTATGTAAAGCAAGATATTTCTGTTGAAGTGAGACACTATACAGGACAATTTGACAGTGCAGTGCCATTAGCCAATTTGAAAACGTAAGGTTGTTCAGGCTGCCAGTATCAGTGCATGTGTGCTCTCGTACACTGCTGTCTCCCCATCATCACTATGCTGCCTGGGAGGAATGCCTTTGACCAGCGTTCTCTACCACTCCTGGTTCTGTGTGCACGGAAGGTCGTCCTTTTCCTTTATTCTCCTAGGCCACAGCTGATGCAGGTGTTAGAGACCATACCTTTTTCTGTAGCTGTAAGAGCCTTTGAAGCTTAGCTCTCTTTCTTCAAAAGTTTGGGACCTAAGAATTGGTTTAGATCTCATCAAATCAAGTGATTTTTTAAACCAGAGTTGTGGTTTCTTTAGCAATGTAATCCCTTCAAAAATTAGTAGGCTTCAGGCAGGGCAAGTTGGTTCACGCTTGTAATCCCAGCATTTTGGGAAGCCAAGGCTGGTGGATCGTCTGAAGTCAGGAGTCTGAGACCACCCTGGCCAACATGGTGAAACCTGGTCTCTACTACAAGTACAGAAATTAGCCAGGCATGGTGGCCCATGTAATCCCAGCTACTTGAGAGGCTGAGACAGGAAAATTGCTTGGGCCTGGGAGGCGGAGATTGCAGTGAGCTGAGACTGCGCCACTGTACTCCAGCCTGGGCGACAGAGAGAGACTCCATTAAAAAAAAAAAATTTAGTAGGCTTCAGACCCTAACTTTTGTACCATGTACCAGCAACCACTCACAAAGTTCTTGAATTGGAAGAGTTCTCAGAACCCATGTGTCGCTTGCGTGCTCAGTGCCTCCTGCCCCACCCCACTTTCACCCCTCCTTTCCCAAGTCAGTGGCTGTTTCTTTGAGACTCTCTGAAACATAGATGAGAAGTCTACATTCTTCATCTATTCTTTGCCACAAATCACTTTATTCAACTGAGAGGTTTTATTAGACCTTTTCTTCAGTGTCTTGTAACATCTCATTTTTAACTATTTGCCATCTTCTAATGGAACAAAACTAACTCCAATTTCTGTGCTTTCTCTATACCCTTTCAATTCTGCTGGTACACTGGCTAATTCTTCTCTGATGTATATACATATCAGAGAAGAGGTATACAAGTATTGATCGATTTACGACCTATGCGATTTACGACCTAGGCAACTTACGACCATTTGACTTTACGACCACAATCGCTAGCCACGACTGCTCCGTGTCCGGCTGGGCATACAACAGTGCGGACCAGCTTCTGGCAGCACTACAACCTCCACGTGCATATAGCCTACTCAACTTACGACCAAATCATGTTATGACCAGTCTGTTGGAACCAATCGTGGTTGTAAGTCAAGCACTAGCTGTATGTATATATTATATATTTTTTATTTATATATGTACATATATAAAATTTCTGATATATTTATCAGAGATAAATGTTTTTATATATGTGTATATATATACACATGCATATTCATGTGTATATGTATATACACAAATATTTGTATTAATCTTGACTAGGAAGTGAATCTTTAATATATACATCTGTATCTATAGATATATATAGATATAAATTCTAGCCCACATGGCTGTAAAGTCAAAGTAATGTGTATCTTCATGATTTCATGTATGCACCATTTTATTTTAGCTCATTTAAATTTTACATGATTTATTTTAGAGTTTGAGCCTGCCCAATGGGAAGAGACATTAATGAAAGTTCTCAATGTGTAGCAAATCTGGCTCTCACCTAAGGAAAGTTTTTTCTAAATGCTATATAGGAATTATCAGATCACTGACTGACACATTTGCCAGGAGGTGCATCTGTATAAGAAAATACTGTCATTCATTCACACATGAATTTATTCACTCACCAAAACTTAATAAGCACTCAGTATGTGCCAGATGCTGAACTAAGCAAAAAAAGCTGTAAATAATTCATTCTTCCTATAGCAGTAGGAACAGATTGTATGCTTGTGGAGTCAAATTTATTAATATCCATATTTTTATGAATAAAAATTGGAGTTTGATCAGTTACCTTAGATGCTGTACATCCTCCATTTAGGAAATGATAGAGTCAATATAGGTATCCAGGCTGTCTCATGACAGCTGCTACACTTTCAACTCCCTCGCTAACTGAGTCAGGGTACTAGTAGGAGCAGCTAATAGACCCAAAATGAGTAAGTCAAGGCAAGTTTAAAAGAGGGACCAGGCCGAGCACATTGACTCATTCCTGTAATCCCACCACTTTGAGGGGCTGAGGCAGATGGATCACCTGAGGTCAGGAGTTTGAGACCAGCCTGGTCAACATGGTGAAACCCTATCTCTACTAAAAATACAAAAATTAGCTGGGCATGGTAGCAGGTGCCTGTAATCCCAGCTCCTTGGGAGGCTGAGGCAGGAGAAGTACTTGAACCCGAGAGGCAGAGGTTGCAGTGAGCCGAGATTGCTCTACTGCACACCAGCCTAGGCAACAGAGCAAGATGCCGTCTCAAAAAAAATAAATGATAGTGACTAGAAACAAAAAAAAAAATGGACAAAGTATAGAGAAACACAGAGATAATGTAGTGCACTAGAACTGGTAAAAATTAAGCACCATTAACACTTATAGGATTGAAAAGAGAAGAGAGGGGGCAATTACTAGAAGCCAAAGAAAGAATGCTGATGGAAAATAAGAATTTTAGTCAAGGGTAAAGCCAGCCCAATGTGACCCCACTGGGAGAGAGTTGAGCAATAAACATTCAAGACATCTCTTCCTTTAAGTCTCCTGCCATTGTTCTTCATTGGCCAAAACAAGTCAAAGCCAGATAGCAAAGGAGTCTATTGATGAATTAATTTTTATAGTTGAGCCTCCTGAATAATAGAAGAGAACAGAAAAAGGAGAAAGGTGAAATTGAGGGGAACATCAGAAGATATACAAGGTAAAACGTGGAGTGGAAAGTCTCTGAGGTGGTGAGGAAGACAGCTAGCATGACCACCTTAAGTAAGTGGTAAACTTACCTAATTCCACAGCATTTTTTTGAAAATGAGATTTGTCAAGATTTTACAATAGATCCAACTTAATTTTTACAGAAACAATCCTTTTATGATAAATACAGCTTTGCTTTATTAACAGTTAATTATTTTATTATAGTCATAAGTGAACTGTCATAAAGAGGCTCGGGAACATACACATCTGACACTCAGTACATGCTTCAACAAGCGATAGCTGAAGCCTTCAGGCATACCACAGATGCCTCTTCGTGGCAAGAATTCAGTGTTCAGTGTGATGGGTCATGGCGGTTTACCAAATGATGAAGCGTGTTGGTGAAACCAGCAAATCAGTTTTAAAGTGCTGGGAAGAGTGTTTGTAGTGGCGTTTTGTGTGGAGCACCTGGCTGTTTCTCCTTGGTAAAAAGCAAAAACAGTTAAGTAGAGGAACATTTATCTGGACAGAAAATTCAGTAATTTTTCCTAAGTTTTTCTTCCTCTAGTATCAACAGCCTTTAGTTTCTTATCGAAGCTGTCACTGGTAGTTAATATCTGTGTGGTCCTCGTGTCTGAACATTTCACAGGTCAGCACCTCCTCTACTGCATGCTCGGTCCATTTTAACAGAACAGTTTTGCAGCCAACATCAATGATTAATGGATCTTGTGGGGTGAACTAGCAGCTTGTTTAATGTTTCTGACCCAGGTGCTTTAAAACTCATTACTGGTACCGACTGAAGCTTTTCTAATGGATTTTAAAATAGATTTCACTACTGTTAACATGACTCTGCTCTTATGAGGTCTTCATTTTCATGTGTCTTGTTTATATGTTGTTAGTTGTCATTGTTAGTCACTATCAAAAGACTTACATTTTTTAAAAAGGCAATCTTCATTCAGGGTGACAATTTATCATGTTGCATTTAGAAAAGAAAAACGTTTAGTACAAAGTTACGTGTCTAGACAATGGGCATTTGACACAAGTACACACATTTTAAAAGTAGAATTTCTGTTTTTAATATTTAAAGCCAGGTCTACACTCAAATAGTGTCCTGGCTTATGCCTTATAATGGACATTGATTTTTCTCGTTCAACACATGTTCTTCCATGTGGCTCTGATGAGGGTGCAAACCCATTGTTCTGCCTTTCTTTTTCATAGGTGGGGTCATGCTCTAGGCTGGCCCATCAGATAAACATTTTTCACCAACCACTGTGATTGGTTCAGAATAACCATGCTACCCAAGTACCTGATCGATCATTTTCTTGGAAGGTTTAATAAATAGAAGACAGGAAAGACTATGTACCTTTCTTCCTCTGCAATTACAAACAATAAAGGTGATGGAAACTGGAGCTGTCATAGACACTCTTCCTCCATTCACAGTGGAAGCCATCTGCAGTAGGAGAGAATAGGAATAACTCAGAAAGATAGGCTCATAATTTAGTGCCTAGAGAAAAAAATGACTTTATTACCATTCCTTTCTCTGGTGGATGGTATAAAATCTAGACCCTTTCTGCATTCCTATATGACTCTTTTATGCTAGCTTAGACTTCAGCCTTTGGGGATTTAGACATCTCTTAGCTTAAGAAGGCCAGGAAACCCTGATGGACGTTCCTCTAAGACTGTATTCTGTGAAGAAGAAAAACTGAGGTTAATGAAAGAAGAAGGAATTAATGTAAATTACAGAGAAGAAAACAAAAAAGAATTAGAAAGATACAAAGAAAACTAAAAGCCATAAGCAATAGCCTCTAAATCTAGATTGAAAACCAAATTGCTATTAGTCTTGGTGATTGCTTCAATAATTAAAATAGATGAAAATTGGTAATTTTTTAAAGACTTATAAAGTCTTATGCTTTTAAATTTCAGGATTCCAAAAGGAATGATCTCAACAGCCAAGAAATGTTATAAAGGGTCGTTCTGGGAAGCTGTATGCATCAACAAAAACAATCTTAAGTGAGTAAATGGAATTGTGCACTGAAAGGAGTCAATTTTATGATGCACTCATATTCTTAACTGTGGAGTAGCTTTGAAAATACATTTGTGGTAAGAATTTCTAAGAACGTTATCACTAAAGATGACAAAGTATGGCAACGTTAATGTGATACCCCACTGCATAGTAAAGACAAATCTTTCTCTATGTTCATATTTAACCACACTGCATTTAAGGAAATTTCATTACCAAGAGAAAGCAAGTTAAACAGAGAAGATCCAGAAAGAAATAAATGCATAGGGTTAGACTCCAGGAAAAGTGAGTGCCTGCCTTACATACCTAAAGTTATTAGAGAATAAAGCATTTCACAGAAAGGTATCTAGATTGATGGAAATCTCCCTATTTAATGACCAAATTATTAAATGATTTTGGAGGAAAATTAATAAACTGAATTACACTGCACCCACTTCTTCAAAATCATGTCAAATAGAAAAACATTTTGTTGACATGATTATTATGAATATGAATCATTGTATCATATTATAAAATAAGAAAGTCCTGAGTACTTATAAAGTTTTGGAGTTTTTCACTGTTCCCAGATGCCTACACTTTCAGAATTTTGATGTCTGAATTTTAATATTCTTTTTTTCTTTCTTCTTTCTTCCTTTTGAGCTGCCATTTATCTCTTCCTGTTACTGCTTGAGTGCTTCAATGATTGGTTACAACGCTCTTGTGCCCTTATTTGCTAAGAGGCATTGTGTAAAAAGTTGGAGTCAACGAGTAAAAAGTTAAAGCCACCTTTGGTAAATTGACTTTCTAAGCAGTATTTGCCAGCTATTTTAGATCCTCAGAAAATCTAATTTTCTCTCTCTCATTTGCTTTTACTCATTTTTGTGTATCACACTTTGCCCTGCAAACAGAGGCAGTCTCATGTTTGATGTTAAAGTGTATACTATTACATGTGTGTGTATACATAATACATATGCACACATGTTACGCACATACATATATACAGTGTAAGTACAAAGTCTATAGTGTGGAGAAGAAAAAGAGTTGTTAGTTAGTTTATGATTTAATAAGAGAAAGTTGTACCTACTTTATATACTTGAAGATGTAGCAAGGAGAGTGAGAATGAGAAAAAGACTTCAATATAGAAATTTTAGATGAATTGCAGCACTGATATTTAAATCTGAAATTTCAACTGGAAAAGAATTTCAATGTAAAGATTTAAAATTGTCTTTTAAAAATTTGGCCCATTTTATATTCTATAGTACTTCCAAATTACATGGACTAGGATGTTTCAGTCATAAAAATGTAATGTCTTGAAACAAACAAATGACTAACACAATTTATGATATGTAGAGAAAATTCCTGTAGATAATAATCATGAGTCACTTGAAGCCAGGAACCAGCTTTTTATCTTCATCTTTTTTGTCACATCTAACCTAGCATTGCACATAGAAGATACTCAAAAAAGGCTTTTGAAAGAATGACTATCAGTCTTGGACAAACTCAAAACTCATAGCTGGCTGCCTGGCTAAATAGATGAATATATGCATGGATATATTAAAAAATATGTTAGGAAAAACTTCTTCATTAGCTATTCAATCAATTGTAAACAAAAAACACTTCATTCCTTCCAAAGATATTTATAGAGTCATTAAAATAAATAGATCAATAGGAAAGTCTATGCTCTAAAGAAGATTATACTTCCTTTGAAGAATGCAATATACATTATGATATCTAAGGCTTGTTTATTTCTGTAATATTTGGCAGTACAGCTGCTTAAAATGTCAAATAAAACTGAAATGTATAAAATTTTGTAACATTATTTTTGACATTTATTACTTCCTTTCACTCAGAATAGCTGATGTAGTTTGTAAACTTTAAAATACAGTTTCACTTCTCCTTATTATTTTCTGCTTTCAAAGAGCAAAATCCTTATAAAAGAGATAAAATATGATGACAAAGATTATGAAGTCAATCTTTGATCAATCTAAAATTAAATATATTTCAGTATTTTACATTCCGAATTAAACTTCTATTCTGCTCATTAGATTCATATATTCATTCACTAAGTGCACTGATAACTCCAGTGCGTTTTTAAATGATGACAAATTTGCGCCTGTGTTTTCTTCATTAACTCCGTACATTTGGATTTTGTGACTAACTGGATTCAAAATCTTCATTCTTTTATTCCAAGCTACTAGGTATCTGATTATCACAAAAAGTCCAACGATCAAATGGTTCTATTTTTTAAATAACTAAGGCAAGAAGTGCAAAAGTTTACGTGGTTAGGCTATATACTCTGAGAAACCATTATCAAAATGAATTATTAAATAATTAACTTTATTATTGCCTAGAAACTAAGTTAATAGATGACAGTTGCACTTTCCTGTAGTAACAAATATTTTCCCAAACATAACATTAATCTAAATTGTTAGCTCTAGTTTAATGTCTGTGTTCTCTGGTAGACTAGAAACCCCATAAGAGCGGGGAGTATTAACACTGTTTGACACTTTATGGTCAACAAACACAAAAGCATCCAACACATAACAGTCAACCCAACAAGTATTAGTTGAATGGAATAAAACTGAATAGGTGAAGCAGTGAAGCCTCTTCCTTTGTTAAAAATATAAGAAACTACTACATGAAAGGAAAATTAAAACTATATCAAAAGATATTAACTAAAATCTTTATGTGTGTTATGTGTGTATAAATATGGATATAAATATATGTGTGCATGTACTCATTTTGATGCAGTATCTACATTGTCATAGAGTTTGAGTGCTGAGAATGTAATAATAATAATGGCAATAATAATATAGATAAAAATTTATTGAGTCCTAAATATGTGTCAGGAACTATGTGCTTTACATTTATTAATTTATTTAACATTCACAGATGCCCTACTAGGTAAATACAATTTTTTTCACATTTTACAAAGAAGTGAACAGCCTAATTCTTTCTTTATTGTTTTTTACTTTGAGACACAGTTTCACTCTGTGACCCAGGCTGGAGAGCAGTGGGGCAATCTCATTCACTGCAACCTCTGCCTCCAAGGTTCAAGCGATTCTCCTGTCTCAGCCTCCCAAGTAGCTGGGATTACAGGCATGCATCACCATGGCTGGCTAATTTTTGTATTATTAGTAAAGACGGGGTTTCGTTATGTTGGCCAGGCCTGTCTCGAACTCCTGACCTCAAATGATTCACCCACTTCGACTTCCCAAAGTGCTGACATTACAGGAGTGAGCCACCATACCCAGCTAGAAACAGCCTAATTCTATAGGTACCATAAAATAAATGAAAAGCAATATCACCTTTACAGTTTTAGTAGCTCCTCCTATGACTACAGAAAAGGAAGAAAGGGAGAAAAGGGAGGAGGAAAACAAATTCCTAGCCAGAATTTGTTAAATACCTGACACTTATATGATTGCCTTATTTATTAAGTGACTTTGTTAAAATAAAACTAGAATAATACTGTGTAGTTTGTGTTACAATTTTTATTTTCTTACTGAGGTTAAATTAATAGACATTAAAATATATGCATTTTAGGAACGCAGTTCAATGATCTTTGGCCAGTGTACAATCAGTGGGTCTACCATGCTTGTCGAGATATAGTTTTATTTATCCAGCAACTTTCCTCATGTCCCTTTCCAGTCAATATCTCTAACCCGTGGAAAACCTTGTTTTGAGTTCTAGCTCCATGGATTAGTTTTGCCTGCTCTAGCACTTTATATAAATGAAACCACACAGAATGTACTCTTCTGTCCTGCTTCTTTTGATCAGCATTATTTTTTGAAGAGTCATCCATTTAGTTATGTGTATCAATAGTTTACTTTGCTGAGTAGTATCATAGTTTGTTTATCCGTTCACCTTCTGATAGATAATTGGGTTGTTTTCAGTTTGAGGCTGTTATGAGAAATCCTCTTCTGATCATTTTTACAGGTTTTCATTTCTCTTGGGTAAATACTTAAGCACATGATTGCTAAACCATGAGCAGTACATCTGTAAAGTATATTTTACTTTATAAGAAACATCCTAAATATTGTTTAAAGTGCGTTGTTCCACTTTAAACTTCCACCAGCAATGTATGTGAGTTCCAGCTTGCTGTTTATCCTTGCTAATATTCAAGGTTGTCAGTCATTTTAATTTAGTCATTCTAACACATATGAGTTATTTATTTTTTGTTTTAATTTGCATTTCCTTGATGGCTGATAATGTTAAACATCTGTTCATGTGCTCTTTGGCCATTTTTGTGTCTTTTGTGAAGTTTGCATTTAAAACTTTAGCCCATGTGTTGAAATTGAATTTGTTATTATTAATTTTTAGGAATTCTTACATATTCTGCATGCAAGTCATTTGTCAGATATATGTTATGCAAATATTTCCTCCCAATACCTTACTTTCCTTAAATTTTCTTAGTAGTGCCTTTGAAGAGCCAAAATTTAAAATTTTGATGAAATGTGATTTATCACCTTTTGAATTATTTGTGCTTTAGATGTTCTCTCTAAGGAATTTCTGCCTATCACAAGGTAGTAATAATAGTCTCTTAGGTCTTCTCCTAAAAGCTTTATTGTTTTAGCTTTAGATCTAGAACTATGATCGATCTCAAAATGATGTTAGGTAGAAGTTAGGAGTCATTTCACCTAATGGGGTGTCTAATTTTCCAAACATCACTTATTTTTATAAAAGCTTTGCCTTATTATTTGCATTATCACTTTGTTTGAAGATAAAATGTGTATGTGGATCTATTTCTGGATTTTCTGTTTTGTTCCATTATCTCTTTGTCCATCCTTAAAGCAATATCACACTGTCTAATTACTGTAGCTTCATAGTAAGTCTTAAAATCAGCTACTGTGTGTCTTCCAACTATATTTTTCTTCATAAAGTTTAACTATTTTAAGTCCTTTTAATTTCCATATGTATTTAAAATTAGATTGTCGTTTTAACAACAACAAAGAAAAAAACCTTGCTGGAATTTTGACTGGGATTATATTGAATCCATTTATTAGTCAATTTGAAAAGAATTGACATCTTAATATGTTTAGACTTTCACTTTTTGATGGTGTTTCATAGTTTACATTATAGCAGTCTTGGGCATATTTCTTAGATTTATCTGCAAATATTTTGAATTTTAAAATTTTATAGTAAAACACAAATTTTATAAGTTACATTTTACAATTGTTCATTATTGATATATAAAAATATAAAATGATTTTTATCTTGATTTTATGTCCTGTATCCTCGCTAAATTTAGTTAGTGGTAGTAGAAATATACGTCCCTTTTAGATTCTAAATATCTCTTAAGATTTTCTATGTTCAAAGCATCATCTGTGAATAAAAAGTTTTATTCCTTCTTTTCTGATCTGTATACCTTTAATTTCTATTTCTACCCTTAGTGGTCTTGCTAGGGATCCAAAGTAATGTTGAATAGTAGTGGCAAGAGTAGGCATCCTTTCCTTGATCCTCATTTTAAGGGGAAAGCACTCAGTATTTCATGATTAAGTATAATATCATCTGTCATCAGATTGAGGAAATTCCTTTCTTTCAATGTTGCATGTCAAGTTTACATGTCAAGGTTTTACTGGCCTCAGAAAACAAATAAGGCAGTGTCCCTTCCTCCTCTATTATCTGGAAGAATTTTTGTAATATTAGTTCTTATTTTTACTGACTTCTCATTTAATTCTGTTGAATTTATAAAGCATATTCTGTTGTATTCCTAGAACATATTCTGTAATATTTCAATTATTTGAAATCTAATGAGACTTGTTGCATGGCCAAGAATAGGATCTATTTTGGTAAATCTCCCATGTGCATTGTTGGGTTTGGTGCCCCATAAATGTCAGTTAGGTCAGGTTGTTAGAGAAGGCTTTTCACGTCTTCCATATCTTTATTGACTTTTGCCTACTTGTTATATCATTTATGGGAAAAGAGTATTGAAAATCTCTATGACTGACTGTGAATTTACATATTTCTTCCTTTATTTTTGTCAATTTATGCTTCATGGATTTTGGAACTCTATTACTAGGTATGTACGTATAAAATTATTCTATCTTTTTCACGAATTAACCCTTTCAGCTTAATAATGCACTGGTAACCTCTTGTCTTATAAAGTCTAGTTTGTCTTGTATTATTATATACACATTAGCTTTCTAAGCTTACCATTTACATAGTATATTTTTATCCGTCATTTTACTTCAGTCTGTCTGATGTTATAATTAAAGTGGTCTTATCTTTTTATCTAGTCTGACAGTTTCTGACTTTCAGTTAAAATATAATTATTGATAAGATGGCCTATTAACATTATTTTTTCTCCTCTTTTACCTTCCTTTTTTATTTAGCCTGGTAGTTTTGGAGTACCCCATTCTTTCTCTTCTATAGCCCTTTTAGCTCTACCTTTTTGTGCTGCATTTTAGCAGTTGCTGAGGGCAATGTTGTATACTTCCTTAACATAATTTTCTCCTTTAACTTTTACCCCATCACATCTAATGTAAAAACTTTAGAGTATAATTTCACTTCACAGACTCCTGTACTTCGTGCTATTATATCATAAATTTTATACCTACATATGTTATAAACCCCATGATATATTAATGTTATTACTTTAAAGCTAATTGTCTTTTAAAAGAATTAAGAAAAATAGTAATTTTATTTATTCAAAGTAATTGGATACTGGATATCATCATGAAAGATGGCTCTCTTTTGCGGCAAGGCAAATCTCTTCAACTCAGGTGATCCCTGGAGTCAACTGACAGCTGAGGACTGTGCACTGGCAACTCTCCCAGCAACTAAGGTAGTAAGTTTTTTATTCCCTAAGGAAATCTACATCATATTACAATGTCTACCACAAGTATTAAATAATAGCAGAGAAAATTGACAGTCTTTGCCATTAATTTCCATGAGACTGCCTTTAGTAGTTCAATGTTAGAATGGTGGCCATTGGTTTAATATATACATTTTTATCATAGTCAGGGACTATTTCTATATTTCCATTTTACTAATGCTCTTTAATCATGCTGATTTATAAATATGTATAAATATTATTAAATGTCTTTCCAGGATCTGTAAGATAACTATAGATTTTTATTTCTTGTTTTATTTTAATAAGATTAATTAATAAGCTCCCTTATAGTAAAAATTTTTCAAGTTTATAAAATTATTTTTAAAATATGCCTGTATTTAATTACATGCTTTATTTAGGATTTTTACATGTATATTTAGAAGTGAAAATGATCCACTGTTTTCTTTTTCCTGTATTTGTCAGTTCCAGTGTTATGTTAACTTTGTTTAATGACAGTAATATTTTCTTTGGTAGGCAAAGTAATAGCCCCAAAGATACCCATGTGCTAATCCCCAGAACCTTGAATAGGAATATATTAGCTTACATGGCAAAAAGGACTCTGCAGATGTGATTATGTTTAGAAGCTTGAGATAAGGAGACTATCCAGGATTATACTAATGGGCACAGTGTAATCACAAACGCCTTTATAAAATGGAGATAAGAGGGTCAGAATTTAGAAGGAGATACTATGCTGCTGCCTTTAAAAATAGAGAAATGAGTCATTAGCCAGGAAATGCATGCACTCTAGAGGCTAGAATAGACAAGACTGTGGAGTTTAACCTAGATAGAGCCTCCAGAAGGAGTGCCATACAGCCAAAACCTTGGCTTTAGCCCAGAGAAACCCACTTATGACCTTTAGAACTGGAGAATAATAAAATGGGTTGCTTCATGTCACTGAATTTGTTGTAATATGTGACAGCAGCAATAAGAAACTAATACATTTTCTTTTAGCATTATCAGAATTGGCTTCTTCTAATACCATCTTGGCAGACACAATATATCAAAACCTCTCTAAATTCAATCCAGATTGCCACAGAAATTTCTATTGATTTAATTATAATTCCCAAGACACCTTAAGGCATAAATGTCTTCCAAATGCAGAGTTCTTTTAAAAGGGGGGCAACTAAAGCTAGCAAAAGACAGGAAATAATATTGAAGTTGAAATGAAGGAAATTGAGATGTAAAAAACCATACAAAACATCAATGAGAATGATGACTTCCAGCTTCATCCCTGTCCCTCAAAGGACATGAACTCATCCGTTTTTATGGCTACATAGTATTCCATGGTGTATATGTGCCACATTTTCTTTATCCACTCTATCATTGATGGGCATTTGGGTTGGTTCCAAGTCTTTTCTATTATAAATAGTGCTGCAGTAAACATACGTGTGCATGTGTCTTTAATAGTAGAATAATTTAAAATCCTTTGGGTATATACTCATTAATGGGATTTCTGGGTCAAATGATTTCTGGTTCTAGATCCTTGAGGAATTGCCACACTGTCTTCCACAATGATTGCATATGAGGCTTAAATCTAGATGACAGGTTGATAAGTGCAGCGAACCACCATGGCACATGTATACCTAGGTAACAAGCCTGCACGTTCTGCACATATATCCTGGAATTTAAAGTAAAATAATTTTTTTAAATCAATGAATCTAGGAATTGGTTTTTTGAAAAAATTAATAAAGTAGACTGCTAGCTAGACTAGTAATGAAAAAAAAAAAAAGAATATCCAAATAAACACAATCCGAAATGACAAAGGAGATGCTACCACTGACACCGCAGAAATACAAAAATCTCTCAGAGACTAACTACAAATGCTTCCATGCCCACAAGTTAGAAAAATCTAGAATAAATAGATTTTCTTCTAGATTCCTAGATAGATTCCTGGACACATATAAACTTCCAAGACTGGGAAAGGAAGAATTGAATTCCTCAGAAGACCAATGATGAGTTCTGAAATTGAATCAGTAAGACAAACCCTGTCAACAATAAAAAGCCTGGGGTCAGAAAGAATTCACAGGTTAATTTTCCCAGATACACAAAGAAGAGCTGGTACCACTCCTATTGAAAGTATTCCAAAAAATTGAGGAGGAAGGACTCCTCCCTAATTTAATCTATCAGGCCATCATCATCCTAATACCAAAACCTGGCAGAGACACAACACCGAAAAAAAACTTCACCGAAAAAAAACTTAAGGCCAAAATCTTTGATGAACGTAGATCAAAAATCCTCAATAAAATACTAGCAAACTGAATCCAGCAGCACATCAAAAAGCTAATCTACCACAATCAAGTTGGCTTTATCTCTGGGATGCAAGGTTGGTTCAATATATGCAAATCAATAAATGTGATTCATCACATAAACAGAACTAAAAACAAAAACTACATGATTATCTCAACAGACACAGTAAAGGCTTTCAGTAAAAGTTAACATCCCCTCATGATAAAAACTCTCAACACACCAGTCATTTAATGAATGGACTTCAAAATAATAAAAGCCATCTGTGACAAATCCACAGCCAACATCATATTGAAGGGCAAAAGCTAAAGCATTCCCCTTGAAAACTGGAACAAGACAAGGATGTGCCCTCTCACCACTCCTTTTCTTTTCTTTTTTCTACTTTTATTTTAAGTTCTGGGGTATACGTGCAGGATGTAGAGGCTCATTACATAGATAAACGTATGCCATGGTAGTTTGCTGCACAGATCAATGTATCACCTAGTTATTAAGGCCAGCATCCATTAGCTATTCTTCCTGATGCTCTCCCTCTCCTCATCACCCAGCCACAGGCCCCAGTGTGTGTTGTCCCCCCATCATGTGTCCATGTGTTCTCATCATTCAGCTCCCTCTTATAAGTGACAATATGTGGTGTTTGGTTTTCTTTTCCTGTATTAGTTTGCTGAAAATAATGGCTTCAAGCTCCATCCATGTCCCTGCAGAGGACTTGATCTTGTTCTTTTTTATGCTTGTATAATATTCAGCGGTGTATCTGTACCATATTTTCTTTATCCAGTCTACCATTAATGGGCATTTAGGTTGATTCCATGTCTTTGCTATTGTAAATTGTGCTGTAATGAACATATGTGTGCATGTGTCTTTATGGTAGAATGAATCATATTCCTTTGGGTATATACTCAATAATGGAATTTCTGGGTCAAATGGCAATTCTGTTTTGAGTTCTTTTAGAAATTACCATGCTGCTTTCTACAATCGTTGAACTAATTTACATTCTCAGCAGCAATGCATAGGTGTTCCATTTTCTGCACAACCTCGCCAGCATGTTTTTTTACTTTTTAGTAGCCATTCTGTCTGGTGTGAGATGGTATCTCATGATTTTGATTTGCATATTTGCATATCTCTCATTATTAATGATGTTGAGCTTCTTTTCATGTTTCTTGGCAACACAAATGTGTTCTTTTGACAAGTGTCGGTTCATATCCTTTGCCCACTTTTTAATGGGGTTGTTTGATTTTTTTTCTTGCAAATCTGCTTAACTTCCCTGTAGACTCTGGATAGTAGACTTTTGTCAGATAAATACATTGCAAAATATTTTTCTCATTCTGTAGGTTGTTTGTTCCCTTTATTATTTATAGGTTTTGTTTTGTTTTGTTTTGTTTTTGGCTGTGCAGAAACTCTTTTGTTAAATTAGGTCCCATTTGTCAATTTTTGCTTTTGGCACTTTCATCATTAAATCATTGCCCATGCCTATGTCCTGAATAGTATTGCCTAGATTTTCTTCTACGGTTTTTATGTTTTGGGGTTTTACATTTAAGTCTTTAACCCATTTTGAGTTGATCTGTGTATAGTCTGTTAGGAAAGGGTCCAGTTTCAATTTTCTGCATATGGCTAGCCTGTTCTCCCAGCATCATTTTTTAAATAGGGAATCTTTCCCCCATCACTTATTTTTGTCAGATTTGTTGAAGATCAGATTGTAGATGTGCAGTCTTATTTCTGAGTTCTCTATTCTGTTCCATTGGTCTATGTGCCTATTTTCATACCAGTACCATGTTGTTTTGGATACTGTAGCCTTGTAGTATACTTTGAAGTCGGGTAGTGTGATGCCTCCACCTCCAACTTTGTTCTTTTTGCTTAAGATTGTCTTAGCTATACAGGCTCTTTTTTTGTTTATTTTCCATATGAACTGCAAAATAGTTTTAAAAAAATTCTGTGAAGAATGTCAATGATAGTTTAATGGGAATAGCAACCTATAAATTACTTTGGGCAGTATTATCAATTTTCACAGGAATATTGATTCTTCCTATCCATGAACATGAAATATTTTTCCATTTGTTTGTGTCCTCTCTGATTTCCTTGAGTAGTGGTTTGTAGCCGTCCTTGAAAAGGTCCTGCACTTTCCTTGTTAACTGTATTCCTAGGAATTTTATCCTCTTTGTAGCAATTGTGAATGGAAGTTCATTCATGATTTGGTTCTCTGTTTGCCTATTGCTGATGTATAAAAATGATAGTGATTTTTGCACACTGATTTTGAATACTGAGACTTTGCTGAAGTTGCTTATCAGCTTAACAAACTTCTGAGCTGAGATCATAGGTTTTTCTAAACATAGGATTATGTCATCTGCAAATTAAAATAATTGGATGTCCCCTCTTTTTATTTTGATACGCTTTATTTCTTTCTCTTGCCTAATTGCCCTGGCCAGAACTTCCAATGCTATATTAAATAGGAGTTCACCATGCCTTTTCAATATAGTAATGGAAGTCCTGGCCAGAGCAATCAGGCAAGAGAAAGAAATTAAAGGCATTTAAATAGGAAGAAAGGAAGTTAAACTACCTTGTTTGTAAATAATATGATTCTAAACCTAGAAAGCCCCATAGTCTCTGCCCAAAATCTTCACGATCTGATAAATAACTTCAGCAAAGTTTCAGTATTACAAAATGCATGTACAAAAATCAGGAGTATAGCTAAACAAGGTGGTGAAAGATCAGGAATCAGGAATATAACTAAACAGGGCAGCGAAAGATCGCTACAACAAGAATTACAAAACACTTCTCAAAGAAATCAAAGATTATATAAGCAAGTGGAAAAACATTCCATTCTCATGAATATGAAGTATCAGTATTGTTAAAATGGACACATTTTCCAAAGCAATTTATAGTTTCAATGCAATTCCTGTCAAACTACCAATGAGATTCATCACAGAATTAGAAAATCTAATTTAAAATTCATATGGAACAAAAAAAAAGCCTGAATAGCCAAAGGAATCCTAAGCAAAAAGAACAGAGCTGGAGGCATGATGCTACCTTGCTTCAAACTATACTTCAAGGCTACAATAGCCAGAACAGCATGGCACTAGTACAAAAACAGAAACATAGACTACTGGAACAGAATAGAAAGCCCAGAAATAATGCTGCACAACTAACACCATCTTATCTTTGACAAAGTTGACAAAAACAAACAATGGGAAAGAATTCCCTATTCAATAAATGGTACTGCAGTAACTGGCTAGCCATATGCAAAAGGTTGAAATTGAACCCCTTTTTTTATACCACATATAAAAATCAATTCAAGATGGATTAAAGACTTAAATTCAAAACCTACAGCTACACAAACTCTGAAGATAGCCTAGGGAATACCATTCTGGACTTAGTACCAGGGAAAGGTTTCTTGACAAAGATACAAAAACAATTGCAACAGAAAGAAAAATTGACAAATGGTGCCTGATTAAATTAACGAGTTTCTGCCAGCAAAAGAAACTATCAACACCGTAAACAGACAACCTACAGAATGGGAGAAAATATTTGCAAATTATGCATCTAACAAAGTCCTAATATCCCAAATCTATAAGGAACTTAAACAAATTCAGAACCAAAAACAACCCTATTAAAAAGTGGGCAAAGGGCATGAATAGATACTTTTCAAAAGAAGACAAATATGTGGCCAAACACGATATGAGAAAATGCTCAACATCACTAATCATTAGAGAAATGCAAATTAAAACCACAATGAAATATGAGCTCACACCAGTCAGAGTGGCTATTATCAACAATCTTGCATGTGCTTCACATGTACCCCAAAACCTAAAATGCAATAAAAAAAATTAAAAAATAAAATTAAAAAAATAACAGATGCTGGTGGGGTTGTAGAGAAAAGGGAATGCTTATACACTGAAAGTAGGAACATAAATTAGTTGAGCAACTGTGGAAAGCAGTTTGGCTATTTCTGAAATAACATAAAATAGAATTTCCCTTCAACCCAGCAATCCCATTTTTGGGTGTATATCCAAAGAAATAGAAGACATCCTACCATAAAGGTACATGCATATGTATGTTTATTACAGCACTATTTACAATATCAAAGACATGGAATTCCATCAACGGTAGCCTGGATAAAGAAAATTTGATACATATACACCATGGAATACTATGCAGCCATAAAAAAGGATGAGATCAAGTCTTTTGCAGCAGTATGAATGAAGCTGGATACCGTTGTCCTAAATGAACTAACGCAGGAACACAAAACCAAATACTGCATGTTCTCACTTATAAGTGAGAGCTAAACATTGAGTATACATGGACATAAAGAAGGGAACAATCGACACAAGGGCCTAGTTGAGGGTGGAGGGTGAGAAGAGGGTGAGGATTGAAGAATTACCTATCTAGTACTATTCTGATTACCTGGCTGACAAAATAAGCTGTACACCAAACCCCTGCAACATGCAATTTTCCTGTTTAACGAAGCTGCACATGTACCTCTGAACCTAAAAGTTAAAAAATAAAATAAAGTAAATTTTAAAAGGGGGAAGCTAAAAGGATGTATACTTGCATATATAGATGTAGGCATAAACAATTACTATCAAGTATACATTTGTTTTTAAATGAGCACTTATGATTGGTACAGATATTTCCATTAATCTGAGGATATCAGCTAATATTAAACTTATTCAGTTTCTTAAAACTTAGGATGCAATTGATATGGTGAGAAAGTTGCCTTGTTGGTCCAGCTACTGTTCAGAGAAGTCTAAGCAGGACCAAAAGCTTTCCTTTCTACCCACACACAGCATAATGTGCCTCTTCTCTTAATGTTCCATATTTAATTCTTTTTCGCACCTACTTTATTCTTTTTTATTTTTTGAGATGGAATCTTGCTCTGTTGCTCAGGCTAGAGTGCAGCAGCACCATCTCAACTCACTGAAACCTCTGCCTCCCAGGTTCGAGCAATTCTCCTGCCTCAGCCTCCTGAGCAGCTGGGATTACAGGCAGGCACCACCATGCCTGGCTATGTTTTGTATTTTTTTTAGTAAAGATGGGGTTTCACCATGTTGGTCAGGCTGGTCTTGAACTCCTGACCTCATGATCCGCCCACCTTGGACTCCCAAACTGCTGGGATTACAGGCATGAGCCACTGCTCCTGGCCTTACTTTAATCTATTCTAACTCTTAAATGATGTAAAGGTTGACCCACTAACATTTCTGCATTGCTCCTCTTTCCAATGTACGCTAAATCTTTACCTGTGATCACAGATGTTACTAGCATCTGCTTCATTGAATCAATAGCATGGCTGAAAAAGAATTTGTAGGATGTAAGAAGGAGTTGTGTTTTGTTTTGTTTTTTGTTTTTTCCTCAGATGGAGTCTCGCTCTGTTGCCCAGGCTGGAGTGCAGTGGTGAGATCTCTGCTCACTACAACCTCTGCTTCCCGGGTTCAAGTGATTCTCCTGCCTCAGCCTCTCAAGTAGCTGGGACTACAGACACATGCCACCCATGCCAGCTAATTTTTTGTGGAGGGCGGTATTTTTGGTAGACAGAGTTTCACTGTGTTAGCCAGGATGATCTCGATTTCCTGACCTTGTGATCTGCCCACTTTGACCTCCCAAAGTGCTGGGATTACAGGTGTGAGCCACTGCACCCAGCCAAGAGAGGGAGTTTTCTAATCTTTGGTCTCAAATGACAACGCAAACAGTAAAGTACATGGCCTTGGTCTAATACTCTTTATATATATGTTATGTATTTTTACTTCCTTGTGTCAAGAAACAGGTAATACCTTACCAAGAATGTAGACTAACTGGTTTGATTAGTTTTGTTTATTTAAAAATAAATTAACGAAAAGGAACAGAAACCAAATGTTTAATTTTAGTTTCACAAAAACCTACATGTGTAACGTTAACATCTGCTGAACATTGAAAAATATATTAATGAATAGCTATTTCATTAAAGATAAAAAGGAAAACAATTGCTTAAAATAAGCCTGTATTATATCAATACACACTCTACTCTGATTAAGAAAATACTTTTGTTACTAAGCTATTTCATTTGGCTTATGTGACTTTCTGCATCAGTTTTGGAACTAAACATATCTCATGTATTTTTCTCCCCAAAATACTTTTATAAAACATATATTATAGAATTTTTTTATTTTCATGTAAATTTAAGAATGAAAGGCCTGATAAGAAGAAAAGGAAACTCTTATATTGTGAGTATTGCTCTTCTGTATTTTCTTGACAAATCACCATCCTGTTAAATCAATATGTGTAAAGTACCTACTATGCACACTATTCTGAGATACCAAGTATATAAAAAGGATAAGACACGGTCCGGCTTGAAACATACTTCAAAAAGGACAAAAAAATCTATTAGACATTTTTAAATATTAGTTTTTTAATCTGAAAATTAACAGATTCACTTATTATATGATGTTTAGAGGAACTTAAAAACTTCAGCAATACCCATATGTCAAGACAATACTTTCCCCTACTAAAGGACCATAATTAAACCAAATTTACTTATAGGGTGAACAGCTCATTCAGGTTTACCCAAGAATGTACTAGTTTTAAAGATGGTGAGATCTCATATCCTGAAAACTCCCTCAATCCTGCACAAGTTGGAACAGGTGGTCACCCTACTTACACATGACCAGATCCAGGAAAGTTCAAACTAAAAAATACATAAGGAGTTTCTCATATATGCTTAGCTCTCTGCTAGGAATAGCAGGGAATATATTATGTGAACTAACCCATATCAAACTAAAAGCTTGAGCTTACAAGGTAACACATATAGTTAAATACTATGTTTTAGTTTTACTTACCTCTTTATTTGAAAAAGCAGCAAGAAAATTCAATGCCTTATACTACTTAAACAATTAAAAAAAAAAAAAAGTAACCCTTCAAATCATCCGGTTCTCAGGGGCAATCCCTACAGTGGTCATTTCAATCTTGTAGTACCACATCCTAGCCTGGTCTTGCTAGAAATGTCAGTTGAACACAAGCAATTTACAGTTACTGGGGGAACACTAGTTTCGAATTACTTCACCTTGGGGCTTTGTATCTATATTTTTAAGCCACAGTGTGAATTAATATCTGTTTTCATACTAATTATAGTAAATGTTTCAGGACATGAGGGAAAGTTATTCTACCATTTGCTTCTTCAAAAATGTTGTTACTAAAGTAATCTGGAACCTAAAGCAAACACATAAACTCAATCCAAGTGTGTTATATTTCCCTTTTATGTAACTAAGATTAGAAACTGGTGAGCTTTGGCTTACCATTTGCTTTTGAAATTGCACTTTTTATTTATTTATTTATTTTTGAGATAGGGTCACACTCTCTTGTCCAGGCTGCAGTGCAGTGGCACGATCTCAGCTCACTGCAACCTCTGCCTCCTGGGTTCAAACAATTTTCATGTCTCAGCCTCCTGAGTGGCTGGAATTACAGGAGTGAGTCACCATGCCCCACTAATTTTTTTATTTTTAGTAGAGATGGGGTTTTGTTATTTTGGCTGGGCTGGCCTCAAACTCCTGACCTCAGTGATCCTCCCACCTCAGCCTCCCAAAGTGCTAAAATTACAGACATGAGCCATGGCACCCAGCCCAAATTTACACTGTTTTATTGACTGAAGGAAGGGAGCTCTTCATTTCAATTGGGCCACTCAGAGTTTCATATTCATATTCTTCTATTTTTGTGGTTTTTCCAGTTAATAGATTTTGATATTATTTAATACACTGAATTTGTGATAAAATACTTATCCAAAATAGAAGAAGCAAATCTTTGAATAGTCACTAATGATTATCTTAGGTCTTCAATGAAGAATTGCTGAGGAAATACTCCAAGCAAAATAATTTTATTTACTAATGTTATTAAGATTTTTATAAATAATAAATAACATTCATTCACTGGGATAGTATATCTACACTTGATTATCTCATAGACATCTCAAATTTAACATGTCCAAAAATAACTACTAATTTTCTTTTTTCTCACACCAGTCCTCCTTTCTCCTCCCGTCCTCTCCTCTTCTCTGCAAATGGCATGGCCATTCCATCTGCCCAGGCCAAAAGCCTAGGATGCTGTCATGAGTCCCACTTTCTCCTCTCCATTCCCTTGTGCTAATTGCCATCAAGAATCTCTTAATTTTATCTTGGATAAATCTGGAATTCATGTCCTTCTCTCCGTCGCCACTCATACCACCTTTGAACAATGACCATTGTTCCTTTTCTAAATCAGTGGCCTCCTAACCGTGTACCCTCCATTCTTGCCCATTTTAAATCCATGCAGTGTTAAAAGTACAAATGCTCCTCAACTTACAATGGAATTATATTCTGATAAACCCATCAGAAGTTGAAAATATAAGTTAAAAGTCAATTTAACACGCGTGGCCCACCAAACATTGTAGTTTAGCCTAGTCTACCATAAACATCCTCGAAATATTTACGTTAGCCTACAGTTAGACAAAATCATCTAACACAAAGCTTGTTATATAATAAAGTGTTAAATATCTCATGTTATTTATTGAAGACTCTACTGGAAGTGAGAAAAGAATGACTGTACTCATCGTATGGTTTCTTCTGGATGTTTATTGCTTTTTCACCATTGTAAACTTGAAACTACTAAGTTGAACCATCGTAAATCAAACCATTGTAAGTTAAGGACTGTCTGTATACTTAAAACATACATTGGGTGTCACTTACCTGTTTCAACACCTGGCAGTGATTTTCTATTGCCTTTGGAACAGAATTCAAATTTATTCCAACTTGGGCCCATAATATCCTTCATGATTTTCTTTGCCTGTCATTTCAGGTTCATTTTCTGTATCTCTGTTGATGTGCTGCTGGCTTTATTCACATAAATTCTGTGAACAAGGCAAGGCTCTTCCCAGAGCTCCACAGAAACACCCTCTCTCTCCTACCAAACTTGCTCCCTGTTATTACATGGTTTAAATGTCACCTCAGAGATGCCTTTCCTGATCACCCTACCAAGAATGAGACACACTACCCTGATCACTCTGTCATTTTTACAACTTATAAGCATTTGCTTATTGCATCTGTCCTATCTGTGGTATGTTCCACCATAAGAACCTAAGTTCTACCAAGGCAGAGGCTGGGTGCCCTGCACACATGCCTGTTTGTAGTTACTAGAGCCATGTCTAAAGTGTTAAATTAGTACCTGCTACAGAGCCCAGGTTCTTACTGGTCCTAAGATTGTGCAAGAAGCACAGACTCTGGGGAGCTGGGAAAAATCAAACATGAGCCTTAAAAACCCCTCTTCTACCTGATTAGAAATTATAAAATTCTGATTTCTCTAATTTGACCATTCTTTCTACATTTATTAGCTGGAATTCTTCTATTAGAAAGGAGTTTTACGCTGCATACATTTCATATGCTTCGTAATGTGGGTAATTGAAATTGCTAAATAACATGGATTGTGAAACTGAGACAGAGACTTTGAATAGACTTTAAAAAATATCCTGAGAGTAAAGACTTAAAAAAAATATCCTGAGAGTAAAGACTTACAATAATATTCTGAGAGTAAAGACTTAAAAAAATATTCTGAGAGTAAAGACTTAAAAACAATATTCTGAGAGTAAGAGAGGAAAAATATTGGCTATTTTTCCTCTCTGCCATTCTTGGTCAAGACTCTTCCTCTTATCTAGACAATAGAGGAAGCTCATAAGCTTCTTATGAGCTTAGTAATGAGAAATTGTGCATTTTCTATTAGAATAAGTTATACTTATTAGAACAGTAGGTAAATCTCCCTACAGAGATATTACATTGAAATACCATGCATTTTCTTGTTTAAGCCTTGAAAGTAATAGGTTTAAGGTTTTCTTGTTTAAGTCATGAGTTTAGCAAGTATTGGTAAAATCACCATAAGCTAAAATCTCTTCAAACACCAAGAGTGATTCATTTACTCACTTACCTATGCAACGTTCCCCTCTCTATCCTCTTTATAAATGATCTTAAAAAGAGTTTTGAGGGCATTATTTTGGAGGGAGAAAGAAGGGAAACAATTTCTTCCTCACCTAAATTCTATTACTTTACCCATAAATGAACCAGTAAAATCAACTAAACAACAGGTCTAAACACAAGTATAGCATCACCACAGATCTGGATGCGCCAATCAGCCTCAAGCCATAAATCAGCAAAAGCCCATGCAAACCAGAGCTCACTCAAAGTAAAGAACACAAGTCTTGATAACAGAAAAAAGCTCAAGTTTTAAAAAATGAGTATATAATAATGGCTTCCACCATCACATTTGCGTGGGATTGGTGTCTGCTTCTAGGGACTGTTTAGATTTGGCTGGGAAAAGATGGCCACATGAGGGAATTGCTGATTCTCCTGGTTGGTGGGTACACAGGAAGTCGTATGTAGGAAATCATAGATTTTGCTTACAGAATTTTTATCATAAAGACCTGATGCATCCATCAGGTCTACAGTATAGGAATTCATCTGTATATGGAACAACCTTCTAGGAAACATATTATCTTAAGGAACAAGTTAATATTGAGCCACACAAGAAGCTCAAGGCTAAATGAAGAAAGAACAGAAAAAGATGTAAAGTTATGGTCCCTCTTCTCTCTAAAATCCACTACTGGAGCCTGTGCTATCACGTTAGCAAGGAAAGCCATTACAAAAAGAAAGAGGAGTCAGGTAAGATACTGGATACAAGGCAGTAAGGGCTACTTGGTATCTCTCTACAGAGGAAGTCTTCTCAGCATGAAACACAGAGTGGATCTGGCCCATTAAAGACTACAAAAGACCCAGTGAAGCTTTGTCACACTTAAGGTTCCAGCCCTGTAGTTCCACCAAGAATTTTGGTCAGTATCCAAAACACCCTTGCTGTGTTTCCCTTTTGTTGTTCCTCCATGGCAAATGGCCAACCAACAGTCGCGAATCCAGCTATCCACCTCCTCTGTAATGGCACTGGGTTGTTGAGTACTGCCAGGGAAAGTCCTATTATTGGACAAATTGATACCACTCTGAATTTATGTTCAACACTCTCAACTGAGCCCTAAGCATGGATCTGAAGTTAATGTTACCCTAGTACAATCCCAGTCATTGTGCACTACCCCTTTGCTATGGTCTGAATGTGTCCCTCAAAATCATATGTAGAAACTTAATCATCAGTGTGATAGTATGAAGAGGTGGAGCCTTTAGGAGGTAATTAAGTCATGGAGCAGAGCTCTCAGGCATGGGATTAATGCCTTTAGAAAAGGGGCTTTAGAGAGCTGCCTAGTCGTTTTTTGCAATCCCACTCTTCCACCATGGAAGGACAGAATGTTTGTTCCTTCTGTCATATTAGTACGCAGCAAGAATGCTCTCACCAGACACCAAATGGCAGGGTCTTATACTGCACTTTTTAACTTCCAGAACTGTAAGAAAGTGAATTTCTGTTCTTTAGAAATTACCTAGTCTTAAGTATAATAGCATGAATGGACTAAGACATCCTCCTTACAATAATTCTTCCTCTACAATTTTCAAACCTCTGATTTTTCTTTATCCTTCCTCCTTCTCAGCAGATGACCTGAAGAAATACCCCAAAATCAGAGAAACACAGGTGCTATCAATGAACAGAGCCTCAAGTCTCAGTCTTGAAAAGTACAAAAGTCCTGAAATCAACTCCAAATTGTTCCCATCATTTTGATGACCTTTTAAAGAACCTATCATTTTTTTAACAGCTATCTCTCCTCCCCATCATCAGTTATGTGCATCTGTTGTTTACATGTTATACATACATGTATATTTATGTATTTTCCTTCAAGCCTAATTCTTCTTTCAGTTACTACCCCAACTCTTTCCCTTTTTATGGTAAAATTTCACAAAGTATTTTCCATCTTCACTCTCTGTGATTCCTCACCTCTCTCCTACCTGTCCTAACTTACTGCCTTTTCATTGGAATTTCTCACAAGCACCTAAAATTTTGCTTTCCGAAGGAAGAATTCTTGCTCCTTATTCATTTCTCATGGACATTCATAAGACTGTGTATGCATTCATAATATTACCTTTCTTTTAAAACCTCATAGTCAGTTACTCAGTCTGCCAACTCTACCTCTCAAATCTCCTTCGAACCCATCTTCCTCTCTCCATTTCTAGTGGCAACACCCAAAAACATGTATCCATCATCTTCTGTCTGTCACAATATAATGAAAATGTCCTAACTGGCCTCCTGCATCTAATGTTGCCTTTCTCAGGTGAACAGTGATTCATTCTCCTGATAATTGTCTGCAGGACCTCTTTTAAACCACCATTGTGATTATAAAAGCTCTCTACTAAATAGCTTTAAAAATTTCCTCTTATCTTTAGAATAAAGTCAAAAATTCCTAATATTTCTTTTAAGACTTTGCTTGAATTGACATTACTTTTTGCTCCTTTTCTACAATTGTCTTCTGATACGGTTCAGCTGTGTCTCCACCGCATCTCACCTTGAATTGTAATAATCCCCACATGTCAAGGCCAGGGCCAGGTGGAGATAGTTGAATAGTGGGGCTGGTTTTCCCCATACTGTTCTCATGGTAGTGAATAAGTCTCACGAGATCTAATGTTTTTATAAATGGGAGTTCCCCTGCACATACTTTCTTGCCTGCCACCAAGTAAGGCATGCCTTTGCTGCTGCTTTGCCTTCCACCATGATTGTGAGGCCTCCCCAGCCAAGTGAAACCGTGAGTACATTAAACCTCTTTCCTTTATAAATTACCCAGTCTCGGGTGTGTCTTTATTAGCAGTGTAAGAACAGACTAAAACATCTTCTTTTCAGCCCTATTAAGCTTTCTGGAGGCGCTGAGGATAATATGCTCCTTTTCTTGAATTCTCATACAGGCAGTGGCTCCTGCCTTCAAAGCTCTTTCTCTTTACTATGCCAACACACTCTTTCTGTTCCAGGTCAATAGCCTCCTCCTTTCGGAAGTTTTCCTCACCACCGTTTCCTCATGTCAGGCTTTCCATACGCTTTATCACAGTCTTCTGTCCTCTGTCACCCAGGCAGAATGCAATGGCGCAATCTCGGCTCACTGCAACCTCCGCTTCCTGAGTTCGAGTGATTCTTCTGCCTCAGCCTCCCAAGTAGCTGGGATGACAGGCATGCACCACCACACCCTGCTAATTTTGCATTTTTAGAGAAACTGGGTTTCACCATGTTGGTCAACTGGTCTCAAACTCCTGACCTCAAGTGATCTACCCATGTTCACTGACTTTTTAATTCACTCCTGGTCCATACTTTAGCCTGAACGCTACTGAATACTGATGTGAACTGGGAGTAATGGAGGAGAACTATTTACCTTAGCATTTGCCCCAGAGTCGGTCTTAGTCAAAAAAGATATGTTAGTTGAAAATAGAAAACTTCTACCTCTACCCTCTGCGCTGTCAAGAGAGCCCTTCGTAATTTGCTGTGTGGCCAAATGCTGTCAAAATTCTCAGCTTCTCCTCTACTGAAATGCGGTAGCTAGGCAACTTTGATAACATTTGGAACCAACCCACACAAATTTCATTCCAAGTCCAGATCAAGTGCCAAAGCTGGTTGGTTTAATTTCAGAGACACCCTCCCTAAGGCCGTATAGATGAGCCAAATGTCTGTGAAGAAATTGTTACAACTATCTATACTTTCAGTATGCACAGGTATAATGTTTGATTTACTTAATTATGTGACATAGTGCCTGCCACAATATGTGAAAGGCTTAGAGTTTCCTACTATAAAATAAAGATGTAAATTATTATCCTGCTAATGTGGCATTTATTTGAAAAACTGGCTGCATATTGCAACACTATAAATTAAGCAAAACAAGCAGTCATTTCAAGAGGGCTTTTTGATACATGACATTTTTTTTTTTTTGTAATATGGTCCTGTAAATACATTTTAAATGAAGTAATGAATCAAATGTCTTGTGCATATATAATTTGACTCAAGATAACGATTTTAAGATGGAAACAGCGACTGCAACAAGATTATTCAGACAAACCTTTATCTTTCTATAGATTCAAATTAGCTGAAGCTTGGACACACCACTTAGGGACTCTCTGGATGTCACCAACATTAATAGGATTGAGTTATCATAAATTTTAGAGATGAATAATGACAGCTGAATTCTCTATCCCCTTAAAATGTTCCAGTGTGAATTAACTGAGTGCTCCCTTTTAAAGAGAAAATGTTAAGTGGGATAACATTTATTCCATGATATGACTGGGTTTTAATACATAATAAAACTTCCTAGCTGGGCAAGAAGAGTGATGTGATGGAATTGGTTGATTAGAGATACTTTTTTGAATGAATTATTTATTAAACAACCTAGCTAGTCAATTATTTTTCTACCTCCCAATTTTTTTTTTGCCTGACGATATAAGCACATCTACCTTTCCATATTTTTTATTAATCTAGAAAAAAGTGTTTTATTTCTAACAAGACTGTATATATTTTGTTCTCCAAAATCTATCCATAAATGGAAAAAAAATCTCATTATACTATGTGATTATCCTTAGTCTCTAATGGACTTTTAGCCTGGGATTTGATCAATAAAGCAAACATACCACTATAAAAATAATGATTATATATTTCTCAGACTCACAAAATTATATATTCATTAAAATATCCAAGTTTTTAAATACAGCTTCGATTTTTAAAAATTCTTCCCTGACTTATTTATGCAAAATTAACAGCTGAAATTTCTACTCCACTTTAGTATATGCTTTAGCTGGTTTTAGAATAAACATATTTTTCGAAATCTGTTTAACACAGACAAATAGCAGTAGTTAATTTACCAGATAGGAATTGGGATGCGTCTGTCAGTTATCTGACAGCAGGATCAAACCCCAAAAAAGTTTGGTGCCAAGTAATTGAGAAACTGCCTAAATGCATTTTAGGCTTTGATTTCTGAACAATTTTTAAGAAGTTCAATCCTGGGCCAATTATGCAGTATCACGCTTGGAAAACAGGAAACTGCCTTAGAGAAATTTGTTACTGTCATTTATAAGATATCTCAGACAGCTCATTCAAGGACAGATAAGGTGTTTTCCTCTGAAGCAGCTGTATTGGACTGGAAAGCAAAATATTCACAAGAATAGGATATGGAGCTTGGCTCTCCCATGTACTATTCCCATGTATAACCTTGGGCAGGTCATTTAATGTCCCAGCCACAATTTCATCATCCTTACAAAGTCTATAATAATACCTGCTTCAAAGGATTACTATAAGGCTCATATAATATAATAAATGGTAAAGTGCTTTGTTTTGTAAAAGACTTGACTCATCTAAGAGATGATGGTTATTATTTTCAATACACTAGTCCTTGCTATGGTATTAGTGAATTTATGACCTTGGATGTTGAGTTGTAAAGACCCTCTAAAGAGCCTACAACCTTTTCATCTTGATTGTAGACATGAATAAATAAACATATAGAGAACATCTGAGAACCACTAAATAAAGTAAATACGACACATTTGAAATGAGATGGGTTTATGTGCAACCTTTGAACTTTTATATATCATCTATAGCAAGCTAAAGTTTGTGATATTAAATATTTGGACATTTTATTTGTGCTTATTGGTTTGTCTTTCTTCATGTACAGATGTATCTTGAAATCTTACATACAGATTGACTCATATTTAGTTATATTGAAAGATGGTTACTATTTAGATTAAAGAAACACTGTGGTAAATCTTTTATAGAACAAGGAATCCTTCAGTGTTGAAACAACATGGTCTCATGAATTTGGATTTTTATGTGCCTAGTGTTCTAAAAGTGAGAATATAACTTCACTAGACATTTTTTTTATTTGGGAGCCTTATCCATAAACAAAAAGTATCTACATTGGACCAAGAGATGATGTAAACAGAGAATTAAAACACTGTCATTTGAATACTCTCATATTGAACTTATTGCCCTGTGTGGCAAAACATTCTAACCACTTCATACCACCCATTGGACAGCATCCTTCCCTTCTGCAAGTGGAGCCATAGCCATCCTTTGGGCGCTGTCATCTGGGTATCAGTACCTAAACATCAGCACTGGTATGATAGATACTGACTCTTAACTGCCCTTCCTACCCTGTTTGCTCCGTTTGATTATATATAGTTGAAGTCTGTGGCTTTTGAATCCTTTGTGTGTGTGTGTGTTCTTTTTGTTGCTTACTCTAGGACTGGCTTAAAAGGGTTAGAAGCTTCCTTCGTATGACCTCTTAGTTCCCAACTTCTCCTTTGCCCCTGACTTCAATCCCTTCCAATTTAGTTCCACTTAGAGCCAGATAAGGACAACAGCCACTCTTCAGACAACCCCAACTTCAGGATCCTAGGGTCTTCTGTTGTCCCTGGAGTGAGGGTTTATGGATTCTTAATTTTTTTAAGGCTTTCCTAAGTCAAGTTTATTTTTAATTGAAAACTACAGCAAGTCAATGAGAAACTTGTTAAGCAAAAAAATAGATATTTAATTTGAAGACTTGTAACCACAAAAATAGCAAATACACCCCAGGGTTCAATTTGGAATTCAAACTCCATTGTTTCCAGAACATACTACAGTTCTTCTCTCTACATGTTGTCTTCATTTTCTTAGGCAAGATTTTCTCACCAACAGGAAACATAGAATCTGGCAACTCCATCTTCAGTCTCTTAGAGTAATCACTGGAAAATGACCAACCCTGATATCTCTTTTTCCAAATTAAAAAATCAGGAAGAAGTTCTCTAATTTGGTCAGTTTAAGTGAAGGGCTTATACCTAGACCAGCCTATAAACATCAAACAGTAAATGGTGATACTTTGGATTTAGACCATTAAGTGTGGGAGAAAGATCATTTTCTAGAAGAAGGAGATGAGAATTGCTGAACAGGCAGGCAATACTCCTTCACTGGGATAGATATTCATTTGGCATATTATCTTCTTTTGTCTTTTGGTTTTCCTATATTTCTTCATTATCCCCCTGGATTTTGTTTATGTCAAAGTTTTCTTAAGCTTTAGGTGACCAATGGAGAGCAAAAACAAATGAATCTGACAAAAGCTTTGTTAGGAAAATTAACACTTTTTGAGTACTGGCCAATTTTCAGAAATTTCTTCTATAATCTCTTCTTTCCTGTCCCCCAGAACAATCTTGAAGTAAGAGAGAGATCTCCATTCTCAGATAAACAAATTCATATTCAGAGATAATGAATAACTGCTTTAAGATGATGATGCTAGCAAGAACCGAGTTGGAACTGATAAACCCATATGTATATAAATGAAATGGAAACTGCAGTGGGGCTGGTGCAGGCAAGATTCATGGGGACAATTGTGAGGAATTTCCAGGGCTCATCTTTACCCTTCTACTCCACTAAAGAGATTTATTGCTTTGTAGGGATCAAGTCCAAGAACAATTCAGGCCATTTTATTGGATTATTAGTACAAGAAGTATAAATACATAAATGTTCTCCTTTCTTTTTGTAGGGAATCTATTTTACTCACCACATAGTGTTAAAATGGAAAGTTGAGTTTAGGGTGTAGACCTGGAGAAATGGGGCCAAGAAGAACAGCTATCCTGCTGACTAGAGTCCATGTTAAACGCTTTCTCACGGCATGGTATGGTAAGAAGACTCTATTGGGATTTGGCAGTTAAGTCTTTTAAAAATAAACAGAATGATTTTTTTCCCAAGAATATCCCTTTCTTAAACCCATGGAAGTGATAGCCAGCTATTGGAGGATTCCTGGATCTTGGGTCCATGTCAAATGCCATTAAATTCCAAGTAAGAATTGCTAAGAGACGGCTAGATATACAGTACATGAAAAATGATAGGATGCTTACTTTGTATTCACAGAAAACAGTTGAAGCCTTTCTTTTTATCTTGCTACATTTAACACACACCCAATATGTGTAGTCTTGTACCTGGCTTTAGGTATATAAAGATGTGTTCCTTCCCTCAAACTGTATAGTGGATGTACTTTGATGCATTCATGAGTTTAAAACTTTAAATTGATTTCACTATAATTTTGTGATATGACTACCAAGTGTAGCGAGTTCTGGGCATAGATTGCAGGCCAATTCTGATAACAGGTTGATAAAGTGGCTAACATCACTCCCCTATTGTTGATGATGGAACTAGCCTGAAAGTGAAGAACTGGCCAAGGCAGGATTTGAGTCCCTCTACAGGCTCAAGAGCACACACACTAGTTCCATTGCTCCTTGCTCCCATGCTAAAACTTCAAGCTGGAGAAGACGTCTTTTCTTTTCTGTTCCTCTTCTCCCTGGACACATTTGGCTGAGAGCTGGGAAACAAATCTGGAAATGTGCTGAACGATTTAAGCACAGACATCCAATAAAATTAATTTGTTTTTGATACTGTATTTCATGTTTGTTCAATATTTAAATAAAGTTGTAAAGGTCATGGTCTAGAAAACTGAGATGAAACTAGGAAGGTTTTTTCTATCTAATTTCTAAGTCTAGAAAGTTAATTTGGTTATTAAGAGTGTTAGCTGAAAAAACATGGCTCATGTGAACAGTAACAGGCAAATGAAATTATTCTGATGTAAGGACAATGTTGATTTTATTCTTGAACTCAGGTCTATTCTGTTTTAACAGAGAACTTCTCAAATTGACCAGTTTTATATTGACCAAATTTTCATTTTACCTTCCCAATACTTTTATTACATATTTCTGATCTCTGCCTAACATTTAGCCAGGCAAACTGCCATCTTTAATTAAAGTTAATGCCCATATAGAGACCCTAATAAAATACCCTAACTAACATACAATGAGTTCGTAGACATTCTGCAAAACTCTTTGGTATAAATTTTCTTATTTAATCCAAAATGTGTCAATTTTTGATTGATTATATGAAAGTATCTGAGACAAGTCTCCATCAATTTAGAGATTTATTTTGCCAGGGTTAAGGATTATGACCTGTAACACAGCCTCAGGGTGTCCTGAGAACATGTGCCCATGATTATTGGGTTATGGCTTGGTTTTATATGTTTTAGGGAGATATTAACTAATACATGTGTGGTATACATTGGTACAGTCCAGAAAGACAGGACAACCCAAAGAGGGGGTGGGGTAGAGATGGGGGTCCAGGTCATAAGCAGATTGGAAGATTTTCTGATTGGCAATTGGTTGAAAGACTTGAGTTATTATGCAAAAACATAGAATCAGTGGAGTGTCTGGGTTAAGATGAGAGGTTGTGGAGACCAAATTCTTATTACATAGATGAAGTCTCATACGTGGCCACCCTTAGAGGCAGTAGACAGCAAATGTTTCTTACTCAGACCTTTAACTGGTGCTGGAGTCTCCACTTACCTCTTCAGAAAAAGACCTGGAAAGGGAAGAGATTCTCAATAGAATATAAATTTCCCCCACAAGACACAGCTTTGCAGGGCATTTCAAAATATGTCAAAGGAATACATTTTGAGGCAAAATACTTCAATTTCCTTCAGGGCCTGCTATCTGTCATGTGATGCTATACTAGGGTCATATTGAAATTTGATATCTTATTGCTACAAATAGCCTATTTTTTCAGTCTTAGGATCTCTATTTTAATGTTAGTGGTGGCCAGTTGTATCTAAACTCCAAAAGGGAGGGGGCATAATGAAGCCAGTCCGACCTGCTCTTCCTGTCGTGGACTGAACTAGTTCTTCAGGTTTCTTTGGAATTCTCTTGGCTGAGAGGGAGGTCCATTCAGTTAGTTGTGGGGCTTAGAATTTTATTTTTGGTTTACAAGCTGTTCTTACCTGAATACCTATTTTTTGAAAGGTATCATGCCAGGCAATATTGAAACTAGAGATTAACAAAACCAAAATTCTTCTTTCATGGATTTTAAGTTCTAGCCTGTGGACAAATTCCTATTTCATTCAACTAATTTGTACTGAATGCTTACCAAGTACCACAGTATCACTTATTCAACAGACATACTAGAAATTAAAAATTCAAAAGGTTGTTATCCTTTACAGTAATCACCTGGGGAATCTATATACTAATTTTTTCCAAGGTTGGCATTGCTCAGAACATTTCTAGAATTGGTATATTTGGAATTTGATTACTTCCAAGTATATTTAAGTCTTATCAGGAAAAACAGCTGTCATTACTGTAAACTTACACTTTGTTTAAAATCTGTATGTTATATAATATATATTGTACATACACATTATGTGTGTGTGTGTATATATATATGCAACTATCTAGTTTGATCACTCACCCTACATACAAAAAGTGACACTGTATGACATTTAACAGTATCAACGAAAGTAAATCTTTTCTTAGAGGATTAAGATGTGCCATTCTCTAAGGAAGTGTGGCTGGCTCTGAAAGAGGTATATGAAAGATAGTTAGAACACTGGTGACACTGTCTTGGTTTATTTCCCATGCCTACCCCAAGGTGATTACTTTATGGACATCTCTAATTTACCTGGATAAATTCTAGTATATTTACCTAAAAATTAAACCTGTAGTCAAATAAAAATCTGTGTTTTTATACCTCATTAACTTGCTTATTCATTCAATAAATGTTTACTGAGCCTTCACTTCATGTAAATGTCTGAACTACGTGTTTCAAACAAAGCAAAAAAAAATAATAAACTATGTCTAAGGTAATTCAAAACACAGTATTTTTGCTTTAGAGGTTTGTAAGTTGTGCAAACCTCCATCTGAATTAAACTGACTTAGATCAAACTTCTGGCAAATGTTTAATTTCTCCATTTGAGTCTGCTTTATATTCTAATAAACTTCAATTCTCCCTTTAAAGGTAAACAATGGAGAGTGAAGACAAAAAAAAGTTACCTGGGTGTTTATCTAGACATGCCTGTGGGCGCCCCTTCCGCATATAGAGCAGAACCCCTCTAGAGGGGTCAGGAGGAACACCTCCTAATGCCTACTGCCTAACTCTTCAAGAGTTATTGAGGAAGGCCATCTCTGTTGCAGATTCTTTCTTCTGCATCCAAGTATATCAAATTCTGATCAGTCTTCAAGTAGTCAGCCTATTTATACACCTCACTCTTCCAAAATGTATTCTTTTACTTTAGAGAAATCTGTACAACTTGGTGTGGTTTCTTCTAATCCTTTATATTTATATTTTTAAAATCTTTACACACTATTTCAGCTGGGTTATGGCTATATTAAGTAAGTACAGCTACACTGCAAATTAACCTCCAAACTACAGAGGCTGTTAAAAGAAAATCTCAGGGAAATTAAATTTAACAGAGCTTAATTGAGCAAAGAACAATACACGAATCAGGCAGCCTCCTGGGTTAGAGTAGGCTCAGAGAGACTTCAGTGTATGTACCACATGGTGGAAGAAGATATATGAAGAAAAAAGAGAAAGTGATGTACAGAGAATGGAAGTGAGGTACAGATGGCCAGATTGGTTGCAGCTTGGCAGTTGACTTTTTGAACACAATTTTAAAAGTTGGCCACATTTAATTGCCCAAAATTTGGTGATTGGCACCAGAGTAGATAGTTCAATTATACATCCAGTTAGGTTTGAATTTACTGTATACGGAGAAAACATCAGGCTAAACTTAAAATATGAAACGAGGCAGCTTTGGGCTAAACTTAATTTAACAAGGCTTAACTAAGCAAATGTTTATTGTGGGTAAGCAGAAAGCTCCACTTCACCTGATAGTTTAGGAACTGTACAATTTGGATGTCAGTAGGACACACAGACAGCACACACGTGGCAACATTTAAGGACAGATTAACAAAGGCACCATTTACAAGGTGTTGGCAGGGTAAGAGAAACCACAATAAAGCTGCAATATCTCAGGGCTAACCGTAATAGGCCAACCCTAATGCCTAAAGTAGATAAAGGAGGGAGAAGATACTGGAATTTGGAAATAGTATAGAGAGGGCTACCTAAAAGGAGCAGTAAAATTTGCTCAGGGGGATCAGAGAGCCTGCAGCAACCTCCCAGGGAATAAGTCAGTAATAAATGTCCTGACTTTACTGTATTCCCCATTTCAGTCTCCTGCTGGGGATCAACAATCACACGCAAAGCCAGAAAGGAAAGGAGGCTTTTATGTGGCACTTCCAGACCAACTTCCTAGGCACAGAGGAAGGTGGAGAAAAGAGAGAAGAGAGTGTAAAAGAGAAAATATCCAGCACTGGAAATTGAGTTGACCTGAGGCTCTATTCCTGGTCCATGACAGGAGCTCTATAATTATATGTTGAATTCCACTGAATTAATTATCTGGAGTTTGTGTTTAGAGAAAGACACAGAATGGCTATGCAATAAATATTTACCAATTCACTCATTCTAATGATTCCATGAGCATGGACTCCTCTGACTAAGCACCACTGGAAATCCCAACCACCAGGTATAATGTTCACTCTTTCTACTTTTGATGCACTCCAGAAGAACAGGTTAAATTGTGGTAATCTATCAGCAGCTTTAGTTATTTGCTGTGATTATCAATGTGTCCTGTAAATAGCTGGCTTACCACAAGTACCACTTTTGACTAAATTGAATCAAAAGTTCCACTTAACTTGCACAGTGTTATGGGAAAGGTGGATCCTAAGTGCCCCTCACCATCTATCTTATTTTTGGAATGATAAGAAAGGAAATCGCAAGTGAGAATTGCGATGAAAACCTGAACATCAGTGCTTCCCTCAATAATAAAAGGGATATACTCCATGATAAAGATGCCATGTGAGATAAGATACAGCCTATTCCCTTACCTTTGGCATCTTTCATTTACTATGTGAACTTGGTCTCGATATTTTCAAGCTCAACTAAATACATCAGAATAAAATATCTCAGAAATTTATATCTTAAAATGTTTACAATAAGAAATGTACCAGCATCACACATGCTATCTCAAAAGACTATGTCAACAGCATCCATTATAACAAAAACCCTGAGTTCTCAATTAGTGCATTTAAGTTTCAAGGAAGGGAGAGATACAGTCACCAACTTTGTTATTCAAAACTCACCTATCATTTTCACTAAAATGTGTTTGATTTGTCCAAGTAATGGATTTTAGGAAATTGTCTGAAATACAAACAAGATCTAAAATATTATTTACAACGACAGAATAATAATGTAAATGTGTTAGTTCTATCTTAATAATATATTAGTACCCCAAACAGGCTTGGTATACAGTTATTTTATTTTAAAACAGATTCACTCTGCTTCTTGTTTCCCATGACCTTCATGAACTGCTTAAACATACAGGTCTTGTAAAATGTCAGTGTTCTCACAATAACGTTTCAGCTCTTATGCTTCCAGAAAACATAACTTACTACTTTGCAGGATAAATAGTTATCAGCAGAACCATGTCCTTTTTATAAAAAGTGAGGCTCCCTGTGTTCAGCTGCTCTAGGAAACTCTTTCATGGATTTCAAGACCCTGACCCTCCCTAGCTAGCATGCTATACCTCAGAGACTTCCATCATGACATAGACACACAGACACACACACACACTAGTTTTTCATGTTACATCGTGCTACTAATGCATCTACCAAGACTGGTGCTTTTCAAAGGCCATGGAGGACGGGGTTTGGAGTCATACTGAGCTTGAATCTCATCACTGCCACTAGCCAGAAAGCCAACCCTGAGCAAGCTACTTAAACCTCTGTGTCTTGATTCCCTGATCTATAAAATAAGAATAAAAATAGTATCTACTTGCAGGGCCATTGGGAGGATTAATGAAATAATTCTAGAAAAATACTTTATAGGATGTGATCCATACTCCTACTTCCTTTTTCTTCACATTCCAGGTGTGGCTATTTTGTTCACAGGGCAAGAAGTTGCAGGAAAAATGGCTTCTAGCAGTGGGACCTCCTCATACATGTGACCTGTTCCTGATTAGGGAACTGCAAAAGGTGAAAATTGGGTTCAAGACAAATCCGTGACATATAAAATACTATTTTCCTTAGATGTGTATACTCAATGCATCTTTATTGAGAACTGTTAGGTTTAACATTATAAAATCGCCGATGATTTATGTCTTGGTCCCTTTGTGCTGCTAAAATTCAATACCTGAGACTGGATAATTTATAATCAATAGATTTTTATTTGGCTCATGGTTCTGGAGGCTGGGAAATCCAAGATCCAAGGGTCTGCCTGAAGAAGGTCTTCTTGCTGTGTCAGGCTTAGCAAAAGGCATCATATTGCTTGTGAGAGAGAGAGGGAGGGAAGAGGTCCAAACTCATCCTTTTATCTGGAACCCACTCCCTCAAAAACTAATCCATTCCCAGAGAAATGGCATCAATTCATTCATGTGGGCAGAACTCTCACGGCCTAAGCACCTCTTAAGGGTCGAACCTTGTATTAGTCAAGATTGTCTTAGAGGATTAACTTACATGATCACAAGGTCCCACAACAGGCTGTCTGCAAGCTGATGAGCAAGGAGAGCCAGTCCAAGTCCCAAAACTGAAGAACTTGGAGTCTGATATTCGAGAGCAGGAAGCATCCAGCCAGCATGGGAGAAAGATGTAGGCTGGGAGGCTAGACCCATCTCATCACTTCAAGTTTTTTCTTCCCTCGTTATATTCGCTGGCAGCTGATTAGATGGTGCCCACTTGATTAAGGGTGTGTCTGCCTTCCCCAGCCCACTGACTCAAATGTTAATCTCCTTTGGCAACACCCTCAGGATCAATATTGCATCTTTCAGTTACGTTCACTCTCAGTATTAACCATCACACATCTCTCAACACTTTTGCATTTGGAATTAAATTCTCAACATATAAACTTTGGAGGACACATTCAAGTCATAGTAGCCTAGTACATGTAATTTCACACAATTCGTTATAATATTGTTTCCTAGGCAAAAAGTTAAGGATACCAAAATGAATAAGACAAAGGTGGACCCAGTCCTAACAAAACTGATGACCCAGATAATGAGGCAGGGATGTGCTCAGGGATAGGGGTAAGTGAAGCGTGTTATGGAAGGAAATAGCATCTACCCACGCACCAAACTCAAAGTAATAAGTATGGGGCAAGAGGCCAGGAGTGTTCAAGAAAAATCTCTTTTCATGGAACCCAAATGACTAGGTCATAAGTGGTTTGGGTGATGATTTGTCACAGTAACTAGTTTCCTTTGGTTACTGTGACAAATCATCACAAACTTAGTGGTTTACAACTCACTCATTACTTTTCTCACAGTTCTGGAGGTCAGATGTCCAAGATCAGTTTCACTGAGCAAAATCAATATCTAGGCAGGGTCAAGCTCCCTCTGCAGGATCTAGTGGGGCATATGTTTCCTTGACTTTCCCAGCTTCTAGAGCTGCAACGCTTGCATTGCTTGGCTTATAAACCTTTGTCTTCAGAGGCAGCAGTGTTTGATTTCATTTCAGAGATCACATTGCCTTCTTCTGTGTGTCAAATCTCCCTCTCTTTCTTGTATATGAATGCTTATGATTGCATTTAGGACCCACTTGGATAATCCAGTTTAATCTTCTCACCTCAAGGTCCTTAATTTACTTACATTCGCAAAGTCCCTTTTGTCATACAAGGGTAACATTCACAGGTTCCAGAAATTAATGCCTGGATATCTTTGGGGGCCATTATTCAGCCTACTACACAAAGGGTAAAAGCTAATTAATTGCAAGAAAGAAGTTAATGGGTGTTGTTAGAGGGTGAATGAAGATCTAGTCTTTGGGGCTGAGCAAAGTAATTTGGGAGAATATAACCTTAGCTAAGATGAACCAAATGAAGAAAAAGGAAGAATATTAGCAAAGCAGATGGTAGAGCTGATATGAAGGCCCAAGAACAGGAGAGCATGGCATATTTAAAGACTTAGGAAAGTGTTTCCTGGTTTGAGGATAGAGTAAAAATAATGGTGTGGATTGGGTAAAAGAGGAGGCTGTTGGGGTGTACATGGAATAGCTCATAAAGAATATCATAAGTTATGTTAAGTAGACTTCATCCTATGGGAATGAGAAGCCAGCCATTGCAATTCTAAGGGCAGCAGAGTGATTTGATTGGCTCTGTGTTTCAGAAAGCTCTCCCTGTTTGCCATGTTGAAAAAAAGGATTACATGAGGACAAGACAAGGTGAGAAGACTGGCTTAAGACCAATTGCCATTATTTTTCCTAGAACCGATAGGGTCCTGAATTCTGTGCAGTCTGGTCCCTGGTCCTTGGTCCCTGGGTATATTCATTTCACTTCCAAAAAATCCCTTTGAAATATATTTAAAACTCTAATTAAATGTAGTATTGGTAAAATGATTTCCACTTGTACTAGTGTTTCTGCATTTAATTTTATGTTGTAGTTATCTAGTGGGTAGCAATGCTATCAGGTGAATTTAATAGTATATATTAACTCTAACCTGAAAAAGTGGCTTTTTCAGGTTAAATATTTCAGTTAGAAAAAAAACCCATTAAGTAAAAGACTCATGAAAACCTCTTGGTAAATGACTAAAATAAGGTACTAAAACTGCTTATGATTTGAATCCATGCTACTCTGATCTTTCAGATATAAAATTATTAGTCACCATTGTTGTTATTATACATCTGGATCCTAACAGGTTCCTAAGTCCAAAAACAGATAACTGAACAAAATGTTGCTTAGATGTACAGAGTTGTTAATCATGCAGATCCATTACTGATCTTAAATGTATAAGTGTCTTCATTTCAATTTCCCACAAGTAAAGAGCCTTGAACAAAGACTTCAAAGCATTGTTTTATTTGGTAGTAATCTCAAGAAGCAGAAGGGAAGGAGTAGGGAAAATGAGATGATGAAGAAGAAAAAATCAACATAAGTGTATTTCAAAATTACTGCTATGGATGAATAGGCTAGTTTTTGCTATGACCCCTTAAGAACCTGCAAGACAGGAGGCTGGAGAATTTATCTTGTTTCTGGATCAGAAGCAAGATCTTGATGGTTGAGGGTTGAGTCCATGAGAATTCCCTCCTTCATGTTTATGGGGAGGAGTTTATGCAGGCTGAGAACACCTCTCAGGATTAGGAGAAGGCCCTGGGACAAGATGTCAAAGGATATCAGAACAAGCTAGGGAGTTTGAACTGGCAGAGAGCTTCTCCCAGCATCTGTGGCTGGTATAGAAATAAGCCAAAGCACGGTGATGTGGGTATCAAAGGCATCTGCCACAGTAAAGAGTCTATCCTGGAATCATAAAGTTTCTGCAGGTATGTGAACTTTGCCATCATTTCACAACACAATTTATCTAGATTTGACTTTCATAGGATTATTTTCCCCTCAAAACTTGATCCTGAAATTTGGGCATGATGTCAGCAAAGGATAATGTGGTTCCTTGGGGATGGCGTCAACAGAAGTAAATTTCATTTTCCAGATCATGGGATATATCCCTCAGAAAAGAATAAAATGAAGAGATGGGTCCAAGATGGGACCAACAACAGATTGAGTTGAAGGGAAAACACTGACTATGGAGGGTGTCACCAATATGAATCAAACCACAGGAGATCATGGCAGACTCAAATCCTTTCTGAGCAAGGTTCAGTGAACAAGGGATGAGGTTCCTATGTAAATGAGGATCCGAAATCATTAAGATCTCAGAGTATGAGAAAGAGTAAGGGGGTATATCAAGGGAAGAGAGTATTACATACTTCCCACTGAGAGCCGAAAGAGTAATACATTAGAAGTATGAATATTGATAGAAGGGAAAAACTAGTGATTAAGTTTTTCTATAGGGTAAAGATGGCAAAGAGCTTATCTAAAACTAGGTCACCGAATAGGATTGAAGAGGAAATAACTAACTGAGACATGGCAAAGGGACAAATTCAGTGATATCCTAACACGGATTAGATGGGGCTAATCAGCACGTCTCCCCAACTAGAAGTCCAGCTTCTGAGAAACAATGACTATTCCTTTATAATTCTATATTCTACAACTGAAATTATATAGAGTCTTAGTGAATATAGATTCCATTAAAAGAGCCGGGTTTCTAACTTGATCTACTGAGTCAATAATAGCGTCATCCACCAAGCTACCTAATACAGGGACAGGAGCAAAATTATGAGAAAATATGAAGTTGTTTTCGGACATTTTGAGTTTGAGATGTCCATGAGCATACAAACAGATACATCTAGTAGGAAATTAGATACATAGGAGTTCAGGAAACAGGCTCAGCTGGAAATATAAATGGGGAAACTATCTGCATGCATGGCAGAGGATGTCAGAATTGTGCAAATGAGCTCTCCTAAAGAGTATAGACTGAAAAAAAAAAAAGTTGAGGCTTAAGAATAAAACCATGGAACAGCAAAATTCAAGGAATGCTAAAAAGGAGCAGCCAAAAAGATAGGAGAGTAGGGAGTCATGGAAATAAATTAAGTGACGCAGAGGTAGAATATAGTAAACTTTTTTTTTTTTAGGCCCATCCGTGCTATGGAGGGTAATGTGCATTACCCTAAGTCCACTGATTTATAATTATTCTTCTTTTAAATTATTTTTAATTTAATTAATTTATTTGACTTTAGGTGCATACTGTATCTGGCATTTCTCCCCACATTATCCCTCCCCACTCTCCCTTTCCTCCCCACCCCCTGCTGTCTCTCCCCTACCCCCCACCACTGCCCCCAGTGTGTGATGCTCTTCTCCCTGAGTCCACATGTTCTCATTGTTCAACACCCACCTGTGAGTGAGAATGTACGGTGTTTGGCTTTCTGTTCTTGTGTCAGTTTGCTGAGAATGATGGTTTCCAGATTCATCCTTTTTTTTAATGGTTAGACTTAGCAATTATAAACCTTAAAAGGAGCTGTGGAGTGGAATAGCAGGACAGGAAGGCAGACTGAAATAGATGACAACTGGAAATACAAAGCTCTTTTTCTAGAAGTTTGCTGCAATTTAAAGAAAAAATGTTAATAGCTAGAAAGAGACAGCATGACGAGAGAGAGATTGGTGTTTTTTGTTTGCTTATTTTTGTTTTGTTTTGTTTTTTAGACAGGGTCTCTCTCTGTTGCCTAGGCTGGAGTGCAGTGGTGGCAATCATGGCTCACTGCAGCCTTGACCTCCCCAGGACTCAGTTGATTCTCCCACCTTAGCCTCCCAAGTAGCTGGGACTACAGGTGCACCCCACCTTTTTTATGGAGACAGGGTCTCATCCTATTGCCCAGGCTGGTCTCAAACGTCTGGGCTCAAGCAATTCGCCCACCTCGGCCTCCCAAAGTACTGGGATTGCAGGCATGAGCCACTGTGCCCTGCCTGTTTTTATTTTTGAAGACAGGAGAGACTCAGGCAAATTTAGACCCCGATGAAAAATAACTAGGAAAGGGTGAAATCTGAGGTGCAAAGGAGGAGATTTTCTGATAAAGTTTTATGTCTGGGAAGTTGGCCTGGGGTGAAATACAGAGCTTGCATGAAATAAGGGGCCTTCAGGAAGAAAGTCTTGAGCACTGGGATGGGAGGCAGGGTAGATACAGAAAATATGTTAGAAAAAAAAGTGGGAGGATAGTAGTTAAGAGCCTGAGAAAAGTTGTGAAGGTTTCAAATGCAATGCACGGTACCATCCATGTGGCAGATCTGTTCTTTTGCATTCTCAAGCGATCACAGTGTCAGGTGTGCAGCTTCTTCCAGTAACAATGGAAAACAGTTTTTCAATAGCCCAACAGAATTCCATGCTCTTAGCTTCAAAATGGATCATGAATGAATGGAGATAAATATGGATAGAAGAGTTCCGACATTTTCTTTGGCCATGTTGTCACTTCATATACACTACAGCAGAATATAAGTGAAATGGATGGGCAGTACAGGAGTCAGGAAACTGAGCTTTCTACTGAAATAAATAATAACAGCAATGATATGATTACCTACGATTTATTGACTGCTTATTGTACCCCAGTAACAATGCTGATGTTTCATTACATTACCGCATTTAAGCTTCATGAAGACTTCTCTCATTCTGAGTAATTTTAGTCATTTTCTCCTAATTCCAATAGGTGCACATGGAAACATACACACATATAAGTACGTGCCCATAGAAGTCTGATTTTATAATGATACACTGCTACTGAACAAAGGCTTTCCTTGACATTTTGTGCAAATTCAAATTATTTTTATTTGGAAGTTACTGTTGCTCCGATATAAGCTTTATTGTTTTATTAGCACCAAAATTGCTTTCGATCATTTTTTTTTAATCTGGGCATGTTTTATCCCACCTAAAGTCAGTTTGTTCTTTCATTTACTTAACAACTATTTATTAAATAGCTATTATCTTTTAAGTGCTTGGGATACAAGGTCGACCAGAAAGCTCTTGTCTCTCTCACATCCAGAATTTTCTGTGAAATAAAGATGAGTACATAGGTAACGAATGCACAATGTAATTTCTTGCTGCATATTTATAAATAAGCACGGGGTACTACAGAAGTACATGGCAAGGAGGGCGCTTGAGTCAGTCATAGCAGACTCGGGGGAGGCTTCTTGGAAGAAGTGACTTCCAAACTTGGATGTAAAATATAAGTAGGAGTTTGAGGGCAAATAAGGTGTATGGAGAAAAACATGGCAGATAGGGTGCATGCCGTTTACAAAGGTTGAGAGAGAATGTGGGACACAATTAGAACCTCCATGTATTTTGGCTTCAGTCTAGTGTGTGAAGAATGAAGAAGAACTGATAAAGCTACACAGAAGTCATGGGTTAGATATGGAAAGTTTTTCTGTCATATTAACGAGTTTGGATTTTATTCTTAGATCACTGGTGTGACAAGGAGGGGATGTGGAATCACTGAAGCTTAAAACCACAGGAATGTATGAGTCAATTTTTTTTTTTTGAAATGGAGTTTCACTCCTGTTGCCCAGGCTGGGCTGCAGTGGCATAATCTTGGCTCACTGCAACCTCTGTCTCCCGGGTTCAAGCGATTCTCCTGCCTCAGCCTCCTGAGAAGCTGGAATTACAGGCGTGTGCCACCACACCCTGCTAATTTTTGTATTTTTAGTACAGACAGGGTTTAACCATGTTGGCCAGGCTGGTCTCAAACTCCCAACCCCATGATTCACCCACCTCGGCCTCCCAAAGTGCTGGGATTACAGGTGCCATGGCACCCATCCTATAATTTAACTTTTGTAGAGGAAAGTTATTTTCATCAAGCACCCATCACCCTTGACATCCCACCCCAAATAACACATTATCTAAGTAAAAACAGTATACCTACTTTGCAAACACAGCTTTAAGATGATTATTCTCTCTCCATACTTGCTATCACACATGTGTACACACTTCCAACCAGTGTTCCATCTCCTCCTAGGAGAAACTCCATCAACAATGAAAAGAAGGTCAAGAGATCACAAACAGAAACTGACAAGGATTTTTCAAAACAGTAAGTTATTTTATTTCAAAATCAAAAATATGGCACAATCCTGATCCCAACAGGAATTTCTAGCTAGAAGCTGCTTCTAAGAGATCCCTAAAATTTAAATAGATCACATCCCCCTGGTGATTGCCTAATCCCTGGGTTAGCGTGAACCCTTCTCTCCTGCTTCTCACTTCCCTTTCAAAGTACATGAGCCACACCCTTTCACCTGTTCTCTTCATTCCCTGCCCCAGCTGAAAGTGAATAAGGAACACAGTCGTTGAAAAGGAGAAAAGGAAAGTATTATTTATGGAGCACTTGTTACAAGGCATGTTAGGTATTTCCAGTTAACTTTGCTACATTCATTGTGATCCTTACGGAAACCCTGTGAGGTGGGTAAAAACCCCTACTCTGCATGTGAGAAATTGAGCTTCATGGTGATTCATTTATTGTTTTCTCTGTTCCAGGCACTAGGGCCTGGGCTAGAAGCTGAGCCATAGAAACCTGCTCTGGGTCACAGAGCAGGATGGGGGAGGGTATTGAGGTCAGATCCTTCGGCTCATGCCTTTACAACTGCATCATGAACAGGGCTGGGTCCCTGTTATCGAGGTCTTTTGTTACTGGCACCCGTGTTCACACAGCTTGCCGAGTTTCTGGTTCGCTGGCTGGCCCTGCCTTTCCCTCCCAGTGGCATTCTCAGTTTATGGCTGCCTGTCAACCTTGGAGTCCTCATGTTACTTTACCCTTGGGTGTCTGTAGCCTGCTGATTCCTGACTACCCACCTGGATACACTTCCTCTTCCATTTGGGGCCAGCTGAGAACTTTTCACCTGGCTCTAGTGTCTAAGCTCCATTTTGTCCCCCAAACTCCTATTTGCCAAATACAGCCCAAGTAGGACCCCGTCTCTTCTCAGTTTCCAAGCACCTGTCACGCTCTCCAGTCCAAAGCCTGCCAGTCATTTTTATCATACCCTTCAGCAAGAGAAATCTTTAGAAGCTGCTCTGTTTTCTCTACCATTTAGTATTTTTAAAATATTGACTTATTTTTCTAAATTAAGTCATAAAGAGGTACATGATAAAGTATTCATACTGTTTTTTAAATTAAAGACTTAATATCAAATTAGATCTAGTTAGGTTTTTTAACAAATTGAATACAGACAGTAAAAAACATGCTTATGGGTACATTTGGTTTAAACATATTGTCAGAAAATTAACAAAACTATGAGATTTCTGAATGGCCATTTAGCCTACCTTTTACCTGCAGGCAGGAACATTACTAATGTTTACTAAAAGAGAGAGAGAGAAGAGAGCTTCCATTACATTAAAAAGAAAACAAAACAAAAACTTTAGGAGATGAACTGTCTAAGTTATCCATCACTTAGGGTCATTCGTACTGCAGATTGCCTTATTTATGAAAGAGTCTTAGCTAGACAGAAAGCAGGGTTTGAATAAGTTTTATAAGGAAGGAGACATTTTCCAGTGGCAGCTACCCAGTTGGTAAAATTCAGTATGTAATGGCCAAAACTACAGATCATAATGATAGTTTACCATTTTTTTTAATTTTGATAAATTTTAACTAATAAGAATGTATTTCCTGATCCAAGGTAAGATATCAATGATCAAATCTCATGCTTCCGGCTACAAAGTAATTACTACCAAAGAACAGAGTTCCCTTGCATTTGTTGACAGAGAGGCAGAGAGAGAGAAAGAATGCAAGAAAGAGAGCGGGCTTAAGAGAACCACAATGCACACATACTCTGTAACCCATCTTCTCTCCCTGGAACTCCTCACTGATTTCTCAATCCTGCCACACCAGTTTCCCAATCAAGGAGCTGTGACTTTGAAATACTGATGGTGTAGCTTTAGCCCCAATATACAAAGTGCTCCCACTTTTTGCCAGTTACTTCAAAATCTTCCCTTTATTTGTCAAGATAAACCTCCTCCCTGTAAGTAACATGAAAGTATGGTTTTTCTAAGTTAACATAAAATAATACAATGCCTATATTAGTACATGACTTTTTTAAGCAACAGAAGACTGTTAAAGCAGCTGTTATTTAAAACTGATTGAAATGAATTCAGAGTACAGGCCTAGTGCCAGGTGGCATGAACTTGTAACCCATGCTTAACTCAGATTTCTTATATTAACCATGGTAATCCAAAACATAATAGGTTTAATTGTGTGTCTGTGTGTGTGTGTATGTGTTATTAAGGTTGTATTCAAATTAAAATACTAAAAGCAGAAGAACAAGCACAGAAACTGTAGTATGGGGATTTGAATTTGGCAGAAATGGATTTAAGCAAAGGCCTTGCCAATTACTAGCTGGATAGCATCAGACAACTAATGTAATCTCAGTTTCAGTTGGAGAGATTAAAATAAGAAATGTAAAAAAGGGAAGACAATGATTCTGATATCCTAGAGACATTGTGAGGATTAAAGGGATAATAGCCAGAGTGTCCAGCACATAATATTCTCAGAAAATGATATTATATTTTCATTACTAATTATAAGTTTCTTGAAATTTGGATTTAGAAATTTAGAGAAATTCCTTTACCCTTTCCAGCTAAAATATATATATTTTTGTGAGTAGTATATTTAGTAATAAAAGCCTCAATGCAGAAATTCCAGAACTAGCCTGCTTATAATTTTGCAGTTACTTAAAAAATAAACATTCTTGTTTCACCAAAATCAGATTCCTTGGCTGATAAGTAGGCTCTCCAGGTCCTTGTTATTCAAAGCGTGGTCAGAGAAACACCAGCAGTAGCAGCGCCAAGGAGCTTGTCCAAGCTTTAGAATGTCCAACGCTATTTGGACTACTGAATCAGAAAACATATTTAAACAAAATCTCCAGGTGATTCATATGCACATGAAAGTTTGAAAATAATTGCTCTAGTACAATGGTTCTCAGACTTTATTATGTGCCAAAAGTACCCTGAGAACTCGTTAAAACAGATAGCTGACCCTTAAATCTAGATTTTTAAATTTAGTACATATGGATTAGGGCTAAAAATTTTGCATTATTAACAAGGTGATGCTGATGTTGTTCATCCAGGAACCACACTTCAGTAATAATTAAGACATGCAATAGTTCAACAATTAGAAAACAAAGTGTTTAAAAGGAAGAAAATATTAAAGATTAGAACCAAAACCAATGAAACATACAACTGACAAATAATAGAGAAAACACATAAAACCCAAAGTTGTTAAGAGATTAGTGAAATAATAAACTTTATATAGATTGAACAAGAAAAAAAGAGAAAAGGTGCATATTACAGATATCAAGAATAAAAGAGAATATGTCTCCACAGACCCCAAAGGGATTAAAAGTATAATAGGAAAACATTATGGATAACTTTGTGACAATAAATTTGAAACACTGATGAAATCGACATATTTTTTAATGTCTTTGTATTTTAAAACTTTATCTCATTTAGAATATTCCCAGAAAGAAAGTTCTGGGTCTGAATGGTTTCACCAGGGAATTCTATCAAATAGGAGAAAATAATACCAATCCTACAAAAGTCTCTCAGAAAATGAAGGATAAACATTTCCAAGGTCATTTAATAGGACTAAAATTACGCTGATATCAATGACACTGCAAAAAAAAGAAAACTACAATTGTCCTCCCTTATTTTTAATTTTGCTCTCTGAAATGTCACACAGTCAACTGCAATCTGAAAATATTTAATGCAAAATTCCAGAAATAAACAATTCACACATTTTAAATTGTGTGCCATTCTGAGCATGATGAAACCCTTCAACATTCAGCTCCACCCTCCCTGGATGTGATGTAAGCCTTTGCTTAGCATCTCTATCCTGTATAGTTAGTCACTTAGCCCTCTGGGTCATCAGACGGTTGTGGTGTTGCAGTGCATGTGTTCAAGTAACCCTTATTTTACTTAATAACGCTCCCAAAGTGCAAGAGTAATGATGCTGGCAATTTTTGTTTGCCAAAGAGAAGCCATAAAGCGCTTCCTTTAAGTGAAAGGTGAAAGATCTTTGTTTAATAAGGAAAGAAAAAAAAATATGCTGAGATGGCTAAGCTACTGTATGAATGAATCTTCTCCCAGTCATGAATCGTGAAGAAGGAAAAAGAAGGATGCCAGTTTTGCTGTCACACATCAAGCAGATGATCCTCCTTCTGTCTTATTGTCAGAAGGTCAGTAGCAACCTAACGCTAAATCCCAATGCCTGTATCAGTCACCTCGCTTCATCTCATTACTTAGGCATTATGTCGTCTTACACTGTCACATGAAAAAGAAAGGTGAGACCAGTACAATAAGATATTTTGAGAGAGAGAGAGAGAGAGAGACTGAGAGAGAGAGAAAGTCCTCCATGAATAAGGAGGGACTATTGTACCAAAAGACTTTTCCTAGTGAAACTCCTTTATATTATATTAGCAAATACGATTCAGTAATATAGCATAATAGGGTAAAAATAATATGATCATCTTACTAAGTGTACGCTAAGCATTTGAAAAAATCTAACATACATTCTTGATAAAACCTCTTAGCAAATTAGAAGTACAGGGCCAATATTTCAATATGATAAAGGCCATCTGTGAAAAAACTGCAGCTAGCATCATACTCTATGATTGAAAATTGAATATTCTCCCTTTGAATATCTATCTCAAAAGTAAGAATTCCTACTCTCACCTCTTTAATTGACTTTGTATTCAAAGTCCTAGCCAGTGCTACATAACAAGAAAACCAGTAAATGACACACAGATTGGGAAGGAAGAAATAAAATAGGCTGTATGTGTAGACTTGATAATACCTACAAAAAAGCCTAAGAAACCTAGAAATATAAGCTATGAGAGCTAATATATGTGTTTAGAAAGATCACAGAATATAAAATAAAAAATCCAAAATTAGTTCTATTTCTATATGCCTGAAGTGAACAATTGAAAATTGCAATTAGAAACAATATAATTTATAATAGTGTCAAAAAATAAATACATAGGAATAAATTTAACAATGCATGTGCATGCCCTCTACACTGGTAATTACAACACATTGCTGAAAGAAATGTTAGACTTAAATAAAAGTAGAAATATACCATGCTTATAGTTTTGAACAATCAATACTTTTAAGATGTCACTGAAATAAAATGCCAAATTTTTAGCAGGCTTTTATGTAGAATGTGACAAGCTGATTTTAAAATTTGTATGGAATTTCAAATGACTAAGAAAAGTAATTTGAAAGAGGAGGAAAAACGTTGAAGGTCTTAACACTCATAATTTCAAGATTTACAATCAAGTTTAAAAAATCAAGACAGTAGGATGTTATAAGAATAAATGCATAGATTAATAAAGCAGAATAAACTGACTCTCTACATCCTGTTTCTTTCTTTCTTCCTCCTTCTCTTCCTCTGAGCCCTTCTGTTTCTCATTCCCTCCCTTCTTCCCCTCCTCCTCGTTCCCTCTCTTCTGTCTTCTCCTTCTTCCTCCCTTCTTTTCTCCCTCCTTTCCTCATTTCATCTCTTCATCTGTTTATCTATCTTAAACTTATATTTGATACAGATATCAAGAAAATTGAATGGGAAAAGTGTAGTTTTTCAATAAACCATACTGAACAATTAGATACCTATATTGTGCTAAATGAAAAGCAAACCATTTACAAAAGCAATATTATACAATTCCACTTATATGAAATGTCCAGAATAGATAAACTGCAGAGACAGAATATACATTAGTGGTTTTCTGGGGCTGGGCAGAGACATGGGGGAAAATGAGGAGTGATTGCTAATGAATATGGGATTTCTTTCTGGGGATGATGAAAATATTCTAAAATTGATTTTGTTAATGGTCACAGACTGTGAATATAATAAACACCATTGCATTGTACACTTCAGTGGGTAAAATATGTGATATATAAATCATATCTCCATAAAACTGCTCTATTAAAAAAAATAGAAAAGAAAAATAAAAGTAGCATTTGATTAGATAGCACCCATCAGTCATTAATTACTTCAACATGAACAATTTCAATTTGAGTTCAAAGAAGGGTTATAGAAGCCAAATTATGTTGTTTGTTGTTAAAAGGAAGTTGTTGAAAACAATGACTGTAGACCACTCATTTAAAAACTCTAGCTGCAATGAGTCAGCAAAGGCATACCGAATGATGTAATGGACTTCAGAGACTCGGAAGAGGAATATCACGGAGGGCTAGGGATCAAAAACTATACTTTATGTACAGTGTACCTACTTGGGTGATAGGTACAGTAAAGTCTCAGAATTCACCACCATATAATTCATCCATGTAACAAAAACCCACCTGTACTCCCAAAGCTATTGAAACAAGAAATCTTTTTCAAAGCCAAAATAACAAGAGTTTTAAAAATTAAAATAAAATATCTAGTTGCAAAAGAAAGAAAACAGTCAACCAGCAAGATCTATGGTAAATGGAATGAGACCATAGGAGGTGAAAGAAGATAGAGCAGAGTGCTATGGGAGTGGGAGCTGACGGTGAAGGGCTTCAGGGGAAATGAAATCTAGAGAACTAAAAGGAATTAACCCTGGACATTTTGACATTATCACTCTGTAACTGACATGAGAAGAAAAAAATGAAGAACAGGTGTTCTACCTTTGTGTCGCTCACAACTCAAGGCGTAGCAGTGTGGCTCTTGCTGAGGGGACATTACTCAGATATCTCTAAACCTCTCCAGCATTTGAATACTATCCATCCAGACACTTGGAGTGTTTGCATGCATGTGCATGTGTGTGTGCATGTGTGTGTGCATGGGTGTGTTGTGGTGAGGGAAACAGTCCTTCTCAATGAGGTGTCAGTAAGAAAAAAATGACAATACTCATGAGGAAACCTGACAGTTTTGAAAGCACAGCATTTATGGGGAATTCTCAAACCAAACTTAGAGATTTTAAAACAGGGGCTGACAACTCAATGCCTGCGAGGTTCAAGTGGTTAATAATAACACCCACAGTGTATTGAGCACATATTATATGCAGGCACCAGTCTAAGCACTTTACATTCATAAGCTTATTTAACCCTCACAACAATCGTATGAGCTAGGTACTCTCAACCTTACAAGACAGGTAGTGCATCAAAGCACACACAGGTACAGGAACTCACCAAGGACAGAGAAAGTGTGTAGAGGGGGGTGTCGCATCCAGGAGGTTTGACTGACAGCATATACTTCTCAGGAATGAAGCCATATTGTCTCTCGGCAAAGGGATATACACAAGGAAATGGTCTGACCAGGGCCTACAGGGAAGAGAAACGCCTATGACTACCCTGGAAGGAAGCAGCCATTACTTATGTCCAGCCCATTCCTGACACATGCAAACGTGGGCCCAGCATTCCCAGATCATAAGAGGAAGCTGCAATCTAAACTTATAAATAAAACTTCACAATTTTTAAACATTGGAGACTTATTTTTCAGTTTGAATATTATTGGCAAATGTGTCAACAATCCAGATACGGATTCATGATACGCCAGTGTGACCTCTGCTTTGAAGAGACCCGTAGTCTGCTAAGGGTGTCCAAGATAAAGAGGAGTATACATTCAAAATAGGAAGTTTGATAACTTCAGAGGCTTGAGGTATGTAAAAATTGAATTTTTAAATGTACATAAAGAGGCAAAATTACATAAAGGAACAAGCAACCTAACGAATATGCATCAAGAAGCAAACTTGGTAATACCAGCCCAATGCAAAGAGGAGAAAAGGAAAGACATTTTAAAGTAACAAACAATGCCAACAAGAATGCTGGGATCCTGCATTAACAAGGACAGTTGGGATGAGACATCATTCACCAAGAAAGTTAAATGTGATCTGGAAGAATACATCTTTGCTGTGAAAATCCTGCCCCACTTACATCAGACATACTGCATTCAATGAGACATTAACAAGTAAGTAGCAAATCCACACCTCACAAAGTCATTGGAAAAAGAAGGGAAGAAATGCAGATCAGTGTGGGCCCAAATACATCCCATCTTTAATTAAATATTTTAAAACTCTGACTTTCTCCCAGGCAGATGCAACTAGGAAATGTAAATGGTTCTAGAAATCCTTACCAAAATTTTTTTATTCTTAGTAAGGTTGAATACTTTCCATCTACTTATTCGACATTTGTGTTATTATTTTATGAATAATCTTTTCTTATCCTTTGCCCATTAATCTATTTAAAATACCATTTTGACTATCGAGTTATTATAGCAATTCTTTTAAATAGCATCATGTAATACAAGTTAGCACGTGGTGAAACTGGCAATCTCACCCATGACTGACACTTTGAAAAGCAATTTGATATATGTGTCAACACAGTTTTACATCTTTTTACTTAATAATATCACTTTTGGGAATGTATTAACAAATTCACCTGAGACACAGAAAAATAATGTTTTATGAACAAAGATATTTAACATTGGAGGTACTTATAAGACTGCAAAACTGAAAACACAGTAGGTAACGTAATATTCATTTTTTTAAAAAAAAGCACAGGAAATGCTTAAAATATCTCAGAAAAAGAATGTTCAGATGCTATTACCACTGCTGTGCAAATATACATAGAAAGATTGCTAGAAGGAAAATATTAAAGTATCAATGAATAGGATTATGGATTATTTTCTACTCTAATGCATTTTCCATATTTTCTTCAATAAATATGTATCATTTTTAATCATACACCACTAATATGAGACCTGAAACGCTGTAACTAGAAATACATTTCCTTACATCATGAAAACTCAGGTAATCAACTCACGTATAAGGCTAGGCACAGTGGTTCACAGCTTTAATCCCAACACTTGAAAGGCTGAGGTGGGAGGAGTTTGAGACTAGCCTTGGCAACATGGTAGTATCCCATCTCGACAAAAAAATTAAAACTTAGGCATGTGGTGTGTACCTGTGGGCCCAGCATTCCCAGCCACTCAGGAGGCTGAGATGGGAGGATAACTTGAGCCCAGGAGTTTGGGGCTGCAATAAGCCATGTTCCTGCCACCACACTTGAGGCTGAGTGACAGAGCAAGACCATGTCCCAAAAAAGATTCATATAAAGATGGCTTGATGATGGATGAATGGATGCCTGTGTTATATAAATGGCGAGTGGCAAGCGGCAAGTGGTAGGTAGCAGGTAAATAGCAGAGATTTTCTTTGAGGATGTATCAATTGAGGACCCCATTTGCAATGAAGAGAAACATTCTGTTTACCTGCTGCACACATAATGGCAGCTGTCACTGGAGCAGCTGCCACTGCAAGTTGGGTATTTGTTCTGCAGAGCACAAATGGTCTCATCTTCATTTCATTACTAGCTTCTGAGTCGACATCTGAAGTGGGCCCATCTGATAGGTAGACCCAATGTAACATGCTCAATCCAAATTGCAAGGGTGACCTAGCATTTTGGCTTCTGTCATGTGGGAAGGGGTATCTATCTCAGGTGAGGAAATTCCCCAAACTCAGGAAGGAGGTTGCTATATGACGGCAGAAAGGACCAATGCGCAATACAGAAGGCATATCACTGAGGACCTATAAAGGGATGGCTCTACCTTGCTGCACTGGATGCCTTGCATGTATCCATTCAAACAAGGGTTAGACCACAGCTCTTCTGAGTCTTGGCAGAAGTACTTACGAATCTCCAAGAACATGATGGACAAGAACATGTCTCAGAAACAACTATGAAGCCATCTACTATGTGCCTTCCTATTCCTGCTCCTTGTCTTCTTGGGTTTCTGATGAAGTGCGGGCCTTTGTATCATCCTTCTTGGAATAGAGGTGCAGAATATAAAATTTCTTAGCTGACATCTAGAATTGATTCCTCAGAAACAGGGTATCTCACAACTAGTGATTCATTCATCTGATTTTTTTTTTGCTTTTTTAAATCATAAATTTTATTTTTATTAATTTTTAACACACAAAAATATGTAAATAGGGTATATAACCTGATGAAGCTAAATATAAGTGTATGCCCATGAAACTGTCACCACAATCTGTGCCATAAAAGCATCCATCTTTTTTGGCTAGCATCTATGACACTCTTCTTTTAGCTCTCTATACTGTATGAGTAACAAATTATCCAAAAAAAAGTGTCTCATTGTATCTTTACAGGTCAAATCCCTCAGACCTTGGTTTTGGCCTTACCTTATCTTACATATGTTTCCAACCTAAACCATCTCAAACAAGAAAATTGATTGAGCCATGGAATTAAAAACTGGATCCAGGAGCTCAAATGAAATTACTATGATATGGTTTCTCGTCTTATTACAGATTCTGTTATCTTCAGTTTGGCTTTTATTTCCAGAAAGTCTAGCTCCACAAGATGGTCTCTGTCAAATCCAGGTTCAAGAAATCCTTAGAGCAGCAATCCAGTGGAAAGAGTTTACCTTTCCCAAACATTCCAACAGGACTGGAACCCCAGAAATTAATCTCACAGGATGGATTTGGATCATGAATAGAATATAAAAATTTGTCAGGGCTCCACCATGTTATTACCCTTAAAGGTCACAACAGAACTTTTCCCACCCAAACTACACAGTGTGAGGTTGGAGAAATGGGATTCATTAAAGGAAATGCAAAGTCCTATGACCAGAAGGGGAAAATACATGCTGCTCAACAAGCAAACCACTGATGTTCACCTCAAAGGATAACGTCTGAGGCTGTTACCAGCTTACGTCATGTTTAGGTGCAGTTGAAAGGGAGATTGTGTTGAACTTACAAGAATAAGATGTAGTAAATAATGGGTGGTGGTGGACATGAAAGAATGTGGAGGAGACAGATGAATGCTGATGAATAAATAGGAAGCCAGAAAACACTGACTTTATAAATACTCCCAATGTCTGCTGGCACTGACCTTGACAAACAGAAGGGGTCAAGGTACCACTCATTCCATAATGAACATGTAAGAGCCCATCCTAATGCAGGGAAATAGGTAGATATTTGAGAAGTCAGAAATAAGACATACGCATCAGGCACACATTTTCAAGAGATGCTTTATAATCATACATAGGAATTACCTGGGGTCTTGGTTAAAGGCAGACTCTGATTCAGTAGATTCGAGGTAGGACCAGTGATGTTTCATCTCTAACAAGCACACAGGTAATGCTGAGTCTGCTGGTCCACACTGGTAGCAACAATCTAGGTGGCAAAACTTAGATGTGCTATTCATAGCTTCATTGGTGGTGCAAATCAATCTTTCTTTTTGTTGTTGCTGTTTTTTTTTAATCTTTCTGCTCAGGATTCATATACCAGAGAGCACAGATATGATTGGTCTAACTTGGGTCATACGGTCACCTCTTGGCTAACGAGCATTAACCGATGCACAGATAGGAGAAAGGTATTTCCCCAAAGGCAAAATTAGTCTGCTGGTACAATGAGAAGAAACAGTGGGTGCTGAATGGTTCTGCAGGGGTAGGTATTGTTGTAAGGTACACAGCAAGAATCTGAAAACAGATCACCAGACCAGGACTCTTCCACAGCGGCCCCAGGAATATCATACCTAGACTGATGTGATGTGTCTAAAACAGCGCTGTACAACCTATTCACAGTCCATTTTCAAACATTTCTGTCTGCATTACTGAAGGGGCTGAAAGTTACAAACTGCCTTTGAAGTACCCAGCAATAGTTACAAACCAATCACAATGACAAGACCAAAGGTACCTGCACCTGCACAAGCGTCCACTGTTACCACATTGGACTGGGTAACAGTTCGTGGGTTGTCCCTATCTGGGAGAAACTGTTTATTTCCCCAAGGGAGTTCTATTTTGTACACAAAATTGTCTTTTGTGCTTGTAAAGAAACTCTTAGTTGCCAGCTTAACCATGTGCTACACCTGCTGCCTCTTACAACTCTTTGTTAAATCCCATGACCCCCTCAGGCCAAGGTTCCATCTGGCAGAATTGCTAAAACCACAAAAACAAACCAGCAGCAACGTTAAAGAATGACAATTTTATGAATGTGTATTGTGTGTGGGTGCTTCTCTAAGATTTTACATGTATTGTTTCTTTTATAATGCAATATGTGATTTTGCACTGGTCAATTTAGCTGAGCTAGGTCTTCACTTCCCGGATTCCTTTACCCATATAGTTCCAGGTTAAGTTTGGCCACAGAAAAAGCTAAATTGAGATTTGGTGAGGTGGAAGTGAAGCGATAGCCATTACACTCTGGTCATCATTGGTTCAAGGTGGTGAGAGACAGTTGCAAAGGTGCTGGTGGGTTTTAGGCTATTCTTGATTTTTCCTGTTTCATGCTTGCTTCTTTGTCCCAACTGCGGCCTCACTGACCAAAAGTTGCCACAGGCCAGGGTTACCAGATTTAGCAATAAAAATATAGGAATATTCAGCTAAATTTGAATTTCAGATAAGTAGCATTTTTAAAAGCATGACTATGTTCCATGCAAGAGATTATGTGTTATTTATCTCAAATTCAAATTTAACCTGGCATCCCGTAGATTCTCTGGACCCTAAAACAGGCATACCTTGAGGCGCTTTACTGAGAACTCAGAGAGGCAGCAATGGCAAAGAGCCAACCACCTTCACTTCATGGGCTTCTACAACAGCTGGATGTACCCCGCTTCTGGAAATTCACAAGTTTTTTCCAATGTTTTTCAGAGCTTTATTTCCCTAAATTCTTCCCATGGTTGTGTAAGGTTGAATTCCTACAATGCGTGCTTTATTCCATAAGACTCATGAGGTTTCTACTTCCCTGATTAAATGCTAATACTCGCTATGACTTGGACAGAAAAGTGGTATTATTCCTACTTCACAATAAAGAAAATGCAGCACAAAGAGGTAAAGCTACCTGCCCAAAATCGCACGACTGATAATCAGTGGAACTAGAACTCAAACCCAGTAACTCTGATATAATAGCTGAGTTAACTTCCATAACATATTGCCATAGCAGTATTTCTATGTAGAGACGAGTATTATATAACTGTCATATCAGTATTTATAAAGATATAATTTATATTATATATATCTTATATATAGATAAAGCATGCATTTTGTTGGTAGTATGTAAGTTTGTATATATAAACTACATAACTGATTGGATAGATAGATATAAATATTTACCCTATATATAAAATTTAGCTCCAGAATTTCATAAAAACTGATTTTTCAATGTTGTCCCTACTGGATATCAAAAAATACCAACTGTGTGCAATTGAAAATTCTCAACTGTATAGAGTTGGTATTTTGATATCTGCTAGTGACAACAGTTGAAAAACCAGTTTCTGTAAAACCCTGGAGCCAAACTGTCATACAAACAAAAAGATGAGTGCAACTGCTTCTTTGGATAATATTGGTTATTCAAGAAAAAAAAAGGAGAGAGAGAAGAAAAAAAGACTGAGTTCATTAATGTTCAAATGAGGATCCATTTGAACAGAGAAGGTTAATGAGTACACAGCGTGGGAGGAGTCCTGAGACAGTTTAAGGCTGTTAAACAAATGCAATGGTTAGAAGAAAATGATAGATACTTCCACTTAATGAGTACACAGCAGACTAATTATTGCGATAAAAAATGTTTAATTAAAAAGAAGTCTGCTTTCTAATGATTGCACTGACTGTAAACCAGTTTAGAAAATCCCAAAGACAGCTAAAGACAATATATCTAAAGACTGCAGGGAAAGTTTACACAAAGAAGATATTTGTTTATTATCATGGTGTAAAGTTAGCATTCTAGCAATCCTAGCCTCCTTTAATACAATATTTCCTGATATCTTAAGGAAATACCCAGTTGAACATGGGAGAAGAGAGTAGTTGGAAACAAAACAAAGTCACAGCAGAATCATTTTAATACATTTTAATATTAATTCAGAGAAAATACATTTTAACACAAATTTGTTTTTAAAAATGTGAAATTATAGCACATTCCATTGAGGTCATTAGTGCCAAAATCCATTCCTGGAATCAAAATATTAACCAAGCCTATATGGCTCCAGTTTGTGTTGGAACTTGAGAAAGATTGATAAGGCCTATTTTCACATTCTGCTTTACTTCAACAACCACCAGTGTCTCAATGGACAGGGCACACAACTGGAAGAGAGTAGAACTAGGAGTTTCAAGACAGGGCTGCAAAATGTGATGCTTTCTGCCTCTAATTTCTCTGTGAGTATAAGAGAGAGAGAGAGAGAGAGAGAGAGAGAGAGAGTGTGTGTGTGTGTGTGTGTGTGTGTGTGTGTGTGTGTGTGTGATAGAGAGAGAGAGAAGAAAGAGAGAATGAGAGAGAGAGAGAAGCAGGTACATTTATCTTGCATCACTTCAAGAATGAGAAGGAGACAGAGTTCAGGTATGGATAGTGTTATTAGTTATCAATTTCAATCTGGGGGAATCCATAATGATTCATTTTCTGGGCCTATTCTTCCCTTGACTTGCCCATTTCTCTTCCTCTTCCCAGACAAATGGAGGGATGAAAGCAGTGGTGTGGTGGGGTCAGCCTGTACCAACTCATGAGAACTGTCAAATTTTTAAATAACTTGCAAGCTCCCTTTTACAAAATTTATAGCCATATTACAGTTTAAATTATATACACTTACAAGTAGATAAATTTTATTAGAAACAAAAGTAATATTCAAACTCAACAATTTTTAATTTTGCCCTGGAGCATATCTACACTTGTCATTTCTGTCAAGTGTATGTACTACTGCACACCTCTTTGTAATTCTACCCTCAGTGTCTTCACATTGGTAGCTTGAAATTGACCGTGGCAAAAATATTTACACCACAGAATCAGCATGTGCTAGAAATTAGAGCCTCCCTCTCCCCACAGTGGTTGTTAAACTTTTACCAACACAGCACTGAATAGAGGCCATCATGGGGAACTGAGCGATGGTGGGTAGGTTCTATGTTTAAAGGGTAGCACTTAAACTCTGGCTGCTGTTGGAGCACAGGGAAGTGGTAAGAGCTGAGTCTGCAAAAGAAAACCCAAACAGATGTGATCTCAATGCAGTGATATTCTGAAGTAGCTAGTGAGAAAGAAATCAAGACTGGCTAGGAGTTTTTGAAATGAGAATTTAGAAAGCCCAATAAAAGCAGAAATTATTTTTTTAAAAAAGTAGACTGATGATGAAACCACAGAACAATTATTCAACTGAGTAAATCAGCATGTTTGATCAGTTGGGTATGAGACATGGATAAGGGAGAAGCATTTAAAAGCAGGTACGCTGATTTCCACATTTATCTTGCATCACTTTCAACACAATTTTGCTTTTCTGAAATTATTTATTTTCTCTCTATTCAAAGCTCTCTAACCCTCAGTACCTGATCTACATTTAAAAAGAATGAAATTGGATTAAAATAACTTACGCTGTGGTATTATTAACATTCCTGAATACTAGGATCAATGTTCTCACACACATACACACACACACACACACAGAGAAAGAAAGAGAGAAAGAGACGGGAGGGTGTTGCTAGACTAGCATTCATTGATAAAAACTATTGGAAATAGAATTAGTAGCCGATTGGTAGGTTCCTAGTTGTGGCATAACTGTGCATAAGAGTCAGATGACCCTCAACCTTGAGCTGTGAAGTTGTAATCATGCTACATGATTACAGAAGCATTGTTTCCCCTTCCCTTGTGTGATTTTTGCTGTGATGTGGCAGATACTTGGTTCCAACTGTATCCTGCCTGTTTATTATTCATGAGTAGTGAGAAACAAGAGTCTCTGTCCTGGGCATTGAGGTCTAAGCCTTGTAGTTTCAGTTATATGATATACCAAACTAGCAGTAGAAACTGCACCAACAGGGTTTATGGTTGAAGGCACATCAGTCCTGCCCTGGCATGATCGAGGGTTGGAGCTCAAGCCTTGCATTCAACTAGGATTGATGACCCTGAGAACTGGGACGTAACCAGTTGGCACAGAGCTTGCGCAAAGTCAGCTCCTTTTCTGGGAGGTCAGTCTGCAGGGGATCATTCTTGGACAAGTTTATCCTTCTTTTTCATTGACATATATTCCCTGGATTCTTCAGGAAATTCTTGGAATGTAATTGATGAGTTAATTATAAATATAATTTTATATATATAGTATATATATATAGTTACATATATAGTATATATAGCTTTATATAGTATATATAGTTATTTATACTATATACTATAGATATATGTTATATATAGTATATATGTTATATATGTATATGCTATATATACATGTATATGTTACATATGTATATATGCATATATAACATATTTATGTATATGTATATATACATATATGTATATATTACATGTGTATATATACATATATGTATATATTACATGTGTATATATACATATGCGTATATATTACATGTG
>NW_022436943.1:42680847-42734664 GCF_009761245.1 Sapajus apella
ATATGCGTATATATTACATGTGTATATATACATATGCGTATATATTATATATATGTATATATACTATATATGTATATATACATAATATACATATATAACATATACGTATATATGTATATATACTATATACATATATACATTATATACATATATAACATATATACTATATATAACATATACTATAGCATATGTCTATATAGCATATACTATAGTACAGACTACAGTATGTGCTATAGATATATATGTTATATATAGTATATAGTATATAACCATATAATTACACTATATACACAGAAATATAATATATACTACATACTATATATAATATACAGTATATATAATATACAGTATATATAATATATACTACATACTATATATAGTTTGTACAGACAGAATATATACTACATACTATATATGCTATATATATATTATATTTATATATGTACTATATATTATATATCTACATACTATATGTCTATATAGTATGTAGTATATATATTTCTGTCTGTATATACTATGTATGTCTATGTATAATCACTTTAATTCATTATACAAGTATACATATGTGTTTGCATGTATACATGTATATTGATATTTTATATATATATATACATACATATGTGTGTGTAAGAGAGTGTGAGCTAGTGAGTGACCATTATGTAAGATACAGTGTGAAAAGTGTTGGAAAGTTACAGAGATCAAAAGGAAAAGCAACAGAGGGTCTTTTGTTTGAAAGAGGTACTTTTCAGGCAGGATCTTAAAGCATAGATCAAATTTGAATATTCAAAAGTTTAAGGAGGGAGTTGGGACAAATGGAGGGATGAGCAAAGGCACAGAGATCAGAATGTGCAGAGTTATGAGGTATAACAAGTTGTTCAGTTTCTCCTTTACTTAGGATGCAATGAGCAGCCATCCAAAGCTACTAGGAAGGAAAATGGCATGTCTAAGATGTGCTTTGATAAAGTCAATGTGACAGAACTATTTAAAATTTACCAGCAGATAAAAAGACTAGACACAATGAAATCAGATATTCAAGAAAAAAAGAAGAGGTTTAATTGACTAAAAGAGTATGGCATTGTTTTAAGTTGTAGGAATAAATGAATAAGACAGATGTATGAGATATCAAAAAAGTAAGATTGCAAAGATTTGGAAACTGGATATAGAAGTACACTAGAAGAAAGGTATTTTTGTACAATGAAATCAAAAACTAAATAACTAGGAATATGGTAATAGCAAGAACAGAAGAAACACAAGTAAAAGGTGAAGTTTTGTAGAAAAAGATAAAATTGCCTGCAAGATATATTGTATTAGTCTGTTCTCATGCTGCTAATAAAGACATACCCAAGACTGGGTCATTTATAAGGGAAAGAGGTTTAATTGACTCACAGTTGTACATGACTGAGGAGGCCTCACAATCACGGTGAAAGACGAAGGAAGGGCAAAGTGATGTCTTACATGGCGGCAGGCAAGAGAGCTTGTGTAGGGGAACTCTCCTTTATAAAACCATCAGATCTCATGAGACTTATTCACTATCAGAAGAACAGCATGGGAAAGACCTCCACCCCATGATTAAATTACCTCCCGCTGGGTCCCTCCCATGATACATGGGAATTATGGGAGCTACAGTTCAAGATGAGATTTGGGTGGAGACATAGCCAAACTGTATCATATGTTGAGCTTAAAGCAGATGTTCATTCCAACAGACAATTGAAGTAGAGGTCTGAAGTTTGCAAAAGAAATCCGTTAGGAGTGTAGATTAGGGAGTGAAGCAGATAATGTCATTGCTTTCCCAGATTCCTTCAAATCCCTTTACACCATTTCTGTGCACCCATCTTTACACCATTTCTGTTCACCTACCTTTATACTCTGGTGTGGATTCCATTATCAGCACCTATGGCTCATTTTTGGAAGACAACTTTGAGCTCCTAAAGGTGCATTACTTGCACATGCAGAGAACTGGAAGAGTTTGCAGTCTATGTTCCTCCTTCCCCTTCCTCCTTAGCCTTTGACAGTGATAGATAGGTGAAGACATGAAGACAGAAGAAAGCCTTGCCTCAGATTGTGCAACACTGAGTCATAACTTACATTCCAAGTTTTTCTGCTGAATTAGGTTGACTTTTGCCTGAGATCATACTCTTGGCCTGGCTTCCTCTCCCTTGTCCTGTTTTGCTTACCTTTTTTTTTCCCCTCAGACTCAGCACAAGAATACTTCTTTAATCAATCACTTGCACATTAATCTGTATCACCCCCAAAACCTAAAATGCAATAAAATAAATGGAAAAAAAAAAATCTGTATCTCAGGAAGCCAGGCTGAAGATAGGGCATTGTTTGATAGTGTTGATCAAGTCTTTTATAATGTCACTGATTTTCTCATTTTTTCTATCAAATACTGAGAAAGAACTATGAGATTTCTAATTGTGGATTTCTGTACTTCTCCTTGCATCTTATTATTTTGCACCAGCTATTGTTAAAACTTTTATAAGGTGTATTAACATTTCAGAGTTTAAAGCCTTCTTGATAAATTGACCCTTTTTGTCATTATGCAATAAGCTTCTTTATCTTTCATAACTTTCCTGGCATTAAAACCCATGTAGCCTGATATTAATATGGACTCTTGGGTTTTCATTTGCTTATTTTTTTCATGAGATACCTATTTACATCCTTTCACTTTTAATATATTTGTGTCTTTATAATTAAAGTTTTTCTGTAGATAGTATATAGTTGTGTCTCGTTTTTTATCAAATCTGATCATCTCTACCTTTAAATTGAAGATTTGAAGGGAATTGGCATTTAATGTAATTAATGGTCTAATTTTACCATCTTTCTGTTTTCTATTTGTTTCATATATTCTTTGCTTCCTTTTTCATCTTTACATGACTTCTTCTGGATTAATTTTATGTGGCCTCTGATTCTTTTATATCTCCTTCATTGGCTTATTAGCTATAACTGCCTTTTTCTTGTTTTGTAATTTATTTAGAGCTTATAGTATACATCTTTAATTTTCCACGGCCTATATTCACATACTATTACAGCGCTTCAAATGGAGTATAAAAATTTCAGAACACTACCTTGGCATTTCCCTCTCAAGACCTTGGTGTTGTCGTCATATATTCTATTTTTACATATATTATAAATGTTAAATACACACATAATTTTTGCTTTAATCCATGACTATAATTTAATTTTTTTTAATTTTCAATATGTCTTATAGTTACCCAAATATTTACCCTTTCTGGCCATTTTATTTTTTTGTTTCAGGCAGACGTAAATTGATGCCAGTTGGAATTTCTTCAAATTTCTGCCTGAAAGACTTCATCATTTCCTATAGTGCATTTTCTGCTGCTATCAATCTTCTTCTGCTTCTCCATATCTGAAAAGTCTATATTTCATTTTCATTTTAAAGGATATTTTTGTTGTGTATAAAATTAAGTTTACAGTGTTTATTTTCTTTTAGCAGGTTAAAGATGGTCTACTCTCTTCTTGCCTAAATTGTTTCCTATGAGATGTCTGTTACTATTCTTATCTTCGTTGCTCTGTATGTAATGTGTCTTTTTTGCTGTATACCAAAAGATTTTCTCTTTATCATTGCTTGTAGGCAATTTGATTATGATGTGCCTTGGTTTTGATTTTATGTTTCAGTTCCTAAGATTCATTGAGTTAATCTGATCTGTGGGTATAATTTACAACATTTTGAAATCTTTCAGCCATTATTTCTTTAAATATTTTTTGTGTCTTCCTCTCTCTTTTCTCCTTCTGAGTCTCTAATTACAAATATATTAAAACATTTGGCAGGCCTCCCTATGTGCTGGGATTAGTGGCTCATGCCTGTAATCCCATCACTTTGCAAGGTGGAGGCGGGTAGGTCACTTGATGTCAGGAGTTTAAGATCAACCTGGCCAACATTGTGAAATCCCATCTCTACTAAAAGTACAAAAATTAGCCATGCGTGATGGTGGGCACCCATAATCCCAGCTACTTGGGAGGCTGAGGCAGAAGAAATACTTGAACCCAGGATATGCAGGTTGCAGTGAGCTGAGATTGCACCACTGTACTATAGCCTGGGAAACAGAGCGAGATTCCGTCTCAAAAAAAATTAAAAACACTTAATGTTGTACTGCTGGCTAATGCTCTGTTCATTTTTTCAGCTATTTTTTCCTTTGTGTGTTTCATTTTAAATAGTTTCTATGGCTGAGCATGGTGGCTCATGCCTGCAAGCCCAGCACTTTGGGAGGCCAAGGCAGGTAGATCATGAGGTCAAGAGATCGAGACCGTCCTAGCCAACACGGCGAAACCCCATCTCTACTAAAAATGCAAAAATTACCTGTGCTTGGTGGTGCACACCTGTAATTCCAGCTCCTCTGGGGGCTGAGGCAGGAGAATTGCTTGAATCTGGGAGGTGGAGGTTGCAGTGAGCTGAGATTACACCTCTGCACTCCAGCCTGGCAACAAAGCAAGACTCCGTCTAAAAAAAAAAAAAAACCTTTTTATTTTCTATGTCTTCATGGTAACTAATCTTTTCTTCTGCAGTATCTAACCTGTTGTCAATCCTCTGCAGGTATCTTTCATCTTAGACATTGTAGTCTTCATATCTAGAGGTTGTTTGGATTTTTTTAAATGTCTTTTGTGCTCAAATATTTATTTTTCAACATAAGATACAATTATGACAGCTGTCTTAATGTTCTTTTTACTACCACAATCAACTGTGCGATTTCTGATTCTGCTTGTAGTGAATGATTATATCCTCACTGTGGATCCTATTTCCTGCTTCTTTGTATGCCTGGCAATTTTTAATTGGATGCCAGACACTGTGAACCTTATCGTGATTGCTGGACATTTTTGTATTCCTATAATATTCTTGAACACTGTACTGTGATTCATTTGAATTATTTGACCCTTCTGATGCTTTTTATAAAGCTTTGTAAAGCAAAATAAAAGCAGCCTCTTTTTTTTTTTTTTTTTTTTTTTTTTTTTTGTCTAAGGTTGACTTTGCCCAGTACTCAGGCAATATCCTTCTGAATATTCTATCCAGTGTTCCATTAATTAGAAGATTTTCCACTCTGAATGGTGGAAACATGAACTATTCCTGGTCCTGCATGAATTCCCGGGATCCTTCCTCTGTGCCTTTCGAATGTTTCTCTCCTGGCCTTGGGTAAGTTAGTCATGTGCTAGTCAGTACTCAGTTGAAGATTTAAGGGGGCCCTTTGCTGGCCTCCCAATCTTTATCTGTATGCAGCTCTTTTCTCCCCAGTACTCTGTGAACTCTGGCTTCCTTGGCCTCCTCAAATTCCCAGCTTCACCACCTCATCTCATTGAGACCTCTAGCTTCCGCCAATGTCTCCCTTCCCTGTGCTCTGAAAACTCTCTCCAAGCTGAGGAAATTGCAGGGCTTACATCATTTTTTCCCATCTCCAGTGGATCACTTTTCCATGTTACCTGAAGTGTGATGTCTGAAACTATTGTTTCCTATGTTTCTCTGGGATTTTAGCTGTTTCGTGCAAGGAAGGTTAATCTAGTCCTGGTTATTGTATTTTTGACTGGAATCACTTGTTGCTATTTTTGATAAGGGAAACATACACATTCAAAGAGAAAGACTGCGTATAAAGTAGAAATTGAATGTTCAGGAGAGAGAAAAGAAAATTAATGGATTAATTTCCTAAGGAAAATACAAAGGGGAAATGATAAAAAGCTGAGATGGCGCTCAACTTTGCCCAGAGGAAGAAACACTTCTTATGAAACATGAAGTAGCATAGTAACAACAATGAAGCCTTGAAGTTTAGATGCAGTGAGTATTCACTTGGTCAGCTGATTTTGCTTGAGTTCCTATTATACAATGTGAATAAAATTCAGCTGTTTCCTCCAATGAGGAGGAGGGTAGATGGAGAAGGGGGGAAAGTGAGGCGTGATTCCCAGCACAGTTCCTCCCCACTCCACTGCCAAAAAAAATAAAAATCTTCTTTCCAAATCCTCTAACTCATGAGCTTTTCATATTCTTGATAGAAGTAAGGGGTTTATAGATTGTCTAAGGAGCTTGCAGTCAGCCCACTTTAAAACTTCTGGTGATCTGATTCACAGCTGACATTGGTATCTGATATCTACCATCTCCTGGTGCCTCCACTGAACTTTTCAATTTAATATCCTGTTTTAACACTAGCAAGGAATAGGAGACAAGTAAAAATCCAATTTCAGTTCAGTGAGATACGTTCTCTATGTGGATTAAGCACAGCAGGTTACAGAAACACACTGGGTGAGAAAGGGGTTCATACATAATCTTAAATGGGCAGAGAAAGGCTGCCAGAAAGATATGTCCCTTTGACCCAAAAGATACAGGAAATAGGTTTCGGATATGGGAGGGGTAAAAAGAAAAGGATGTTTCACCAAAGAGAGGAGAATGTGTAAAGGTTAGAGGCAGGAGATATTGAAGCTATAAGTAGATCAATAAGGCTGGCGAGGTGCGAGGGCTCATCAGAAGCCACGTGCCAGAAATACCTTGAATGCATTCCAGGGCACCTGTAATTGATCCTGAGGAAAGCAAGGAATTGGAGGCTTTTTAAGTAGAGGAGTGATTAATCAATTTTCTGTTTAGAGATCATTCTGATAGCAGTGCAGAGAATGTAAGAGAGGGAAATTCACTTTCAGAAGCGTATTCCTTGTGAGAAGGGCATTGTGAGAGGGATAGTGAGAGTCAGAACAGTGGGAATCGAAAGTGGATATAATCTAGAAAATAAAATGGTAGCACTGTCAGAACCTGATAACTGACTAAATATGTGTTATAAGAAGGAGGTACCTAGGGAAACACCCAGGTGTTTGTCTTGGATAACTAGATTGATGGCAGTGTTTTCAATGAAACAAGTATTACTGGTTAGATATCCTAAAACATCTTGTAAACTAAAAGAAACTATGGAAGGGTGGAACAGCCCAAATTTGTTTTCGTTTGGTGAACATAATGTCTACTTGTGACAGGCACAAAGACAAGTAAAACAAAAGAATCTGTGGAATAAGAACGGGGAGAAATGTTGCCAGGCCTGGGGGTGAGGGTGAGGTTAGAGGAAAGTGACAGCTGGGAATCCCCAAGGCCCAGCCAAGGTTAGACAACATGAATTAGTAGTGAAACCAAGAGTCTTCATTATTACCTTCTTTCAGCAACCCTTAGCAGTGTGATGAATGGTTCAGAGAGGCCAGATGTAGATTGTGGGTTGAACTCAAGCTGAAGAATATGGAGGGTGAGAGTAAGTCAGAGTCAAGTACAAGAAGGGAAGCAATGTGGAACCAATACGAGCATCACTAAAATGCTTTCCCATAATCACAGGCTGGATGTGGAAGCTAGAAAAGCTAGAAGGGGGCCCAATAAGAGAATATGAGGGATGGAAAGCCTGGAGGCTGAGGAACGGGGGATGAAAGCGAGAGACCAGTAGGAGACAGTCATCAGAATGTCAGCATCCAAGAGAATGACAGAAGCAAAATTCCCAATCATAAGGTGAGAATTTATTGAAGCAAGTAGTTGTGAGTCAAGATCATTGAAAGTATTATAATATGAATGTTGAAATTCCATAAAAATGTAGTTCAAAGGAAGTCTATAAGCTGGGTTAAAGTTATGCTGGAAATTAGAAACCACAGAAACAGGAAAAGGACAGGTGAAACTGCCAAGAGCTCATAGCGTCCTGCAGGAAGAGATGAAGGGGTGGGGTGGAGTGGAGTGGAGCTAAATGGGTTTTCTTCCTTTGAGAGGTGTTGCCTTCACTAAAGGAAACTGGTATTATCAAGAACAAGCGGGTATTGGTAGTGATGATAAGAGGAAAAAAAGTCTAGAAAAGGGCTCTTTTTCACGAGATAATATGTTACAATAACAGAGCGCTCACTAACAACCTTTTTCATGCCACTGGTCACTGTGAAAGCAGGAAGTGGAAGTAAAGCAAGGATGGCTGAGGATACGCAGTACAGCAATGAAGGTGGTGTACTTACTGCACCAATGACGGTGCAGTAAGAAACACAGTGAAATGTTCTTCTAGGTGGCAATGTTAAAATAAGCTCACTTGAGGCTCTTCTGAATCATTAGCCTTTCTAGAAACTCCAAGGACATATTAAGTTCATTCACTAAAACATTTTGGACATATTGTAGTTGCAGATCATCTCCGTGTTTACTTCTTTGAAGTCTTTTCTTTGAACATTTTTAAGTGCTTACTGAGGATTCTTAGGCAGACAATAAAACAAAGATCATCCCCTGCCAATCAGAGTTTGAACACAGAAAGGGCTCATTGATCAAACGAATCAATGCAGAAAACTTAAAATTTCCTATTAAATAAACACCACACATTAAATACCAGAAAGTGGTGACTAAACAGGTGGAGAGAGGAGGGATATACAAAAGGTTTCACCCACACCCTGTTTCGTGGTTTTTACCCAGATGCCACCACCACACCTATGAGTTTCACCTATTAAAATAATAGAGAAGTAGAGTAACTAGAATCTGCTGACCAGAGTATAGTGCTAAATACAGGTACTGAAAGACTAAACCTGACAGGCAAGGTCAGGATTCAACTTGGAGAATGTCTGATGACATTAGCTAATTTTTTTTTCCAACCTGGTCTACCTGTGTGTGCCGATGCGTGTAGATGTGCTCATGTTAAGTAGATCTTTGAGAAAATTAAGCTTATCTCCTCTATTGCACTTACAAAATGTTAACGTTAAAACCAAAGATAAAATGGAGATAAATGTGATAAACTAGAGTAGGGAATTCGAACCATATATAAAATCCTTTAAAAAAAATCCCTTAAGCATTTAAAAGTCAATAAGCAAGTTATTTTATACCAGTGAAATAATTAAAAGTTTTATGTAAAAAAAAATAACCCATGGAACATCGTGTGTCCACTGGGCAGTTACACATGCGTGTGTAAGGAAAAGAACTGTCATCACATCAGCTAGCATTTAAGGAGCTTACTGAGCGCTAAACTCTTTTCATGTTATCTGCTCTAATCGGAGCAACTATGCCAGTGGATTCACAACCCCGTTTCACGGACGAGGACACTGCAGGTGCACAAAGCAGCCACTGACCTGCAGAGACCCCGCGCCAGCAGCTGCTGTAGCTGACTCATCCGACTCCCACGCGTGACGCTGCCCGAGTGGCGTTTAAAAAGATCCCACTCGAGTCCCATTTAAAATATATGCACCCCGCTTTTTACGTGTGATTGGTGACCTCGATTTTACCTTCTGAGTCACAGCCCCAAGACCTGCGTATCTGTCAAATTGAGCGCAGTGGGCGAGGGGGCGCTGTGAGAGTTGGGGAACTGACAGGTGGAGAGCACAGGTGCAGACTAAAGGGAGGGCTCGAAGGTAAAAATAGCGATCAGGGGTGTGGGGCCGCGCGTGGAGACGCCGGGGCAGCGCTGGCGCTGGCCCGAGGAGCAAGAGGCGAGGACCGCGGGGCTGGGAGGACCGCACCTGGCGGCGGCCGCACCTGTGCACGTGACCACGAGCCGCTCGAGCGCCCGGGCGCAGCCGCGCTCACCTGGGCCCACGTGACGGGGCGGGGCCCGAGGACCCCACTGCCACGCCTCCTCCCGTGCGGCACGCCTGGACCCCGCGGAGCCGAGCGGCGGCGGCGGCGGCGGGAGCCCGGGAGGCGGAGGCTGGCGCGGGCGGCGGCGGCGGCGGCGAGCGAAGACGCAGCAGCGGCAGCGGCAGCATGTCGGCCGGCGGAGCGTCAGTCCCGCCGCCCCCGAACCCCGCCGTGTCCTTCCCGGCGCCCCGGGTCACCCTGCCCGCCGGGCCCGACATCCTGCGGACCTACTCGGGCGCCTTCGTCTGCCTGGAGATTGTAAGTGGGGCCGCCGGGGCGAGGGTCGCGCGGGAAGCGAGGACAGGCGCCGGCATCCTTGTCCCCCGGGCTGTCTTCCTCTCCGCCCGCCCCGGCTTCTTCCCTTCGACGTGGCCTTTTCCTGCGCCCCCTCCCGGGGTCTTCGTGCCCCGCGCCGCCGCCCGGGCCCTCTCGCCTGGCACCTGTTAACGCGGGCACCTGCTCCCCCGCGGGCGACGGAAATGGCCTGGGGAGAGCGAGCAGGCGGCCCGGCAGGGCTGAGCACTTGGGGACGTGGAAAGGAGAAAGGCGTTGGGGCTCGGAGGCGCCTTTAGAAACCCAGGGCACGGCCAGGGGCCGGGCTTGGCCGGAGTAAGTTCCTGGCTTTCGGCCTGGCCTGTTGCTAACCTGCCATTTTGTTGGGTGGTGCAAAGGTGTAGCCTGTGCCTGGGTGACCTGGAGGCTGCCACGCCGTGGGAAGTGGGGGCGGAGGCAACAGGAAGAGGAGGAGGGCTGAGCACTTGAGTATACTTTTTCCCCACTCACCCTTGCCATCATTAGTGCCCTTTGGATTGGAAAGAGGAGTTGGGCAGGAGGCAGGGCAAAGAGAAAGGTGAGATATGTGCCATGCCCTTGGCTGTTTCGAATCCAGTGGGCGCAAGAATGGTGGGGGAAAGGTGGAAACGTGGCTGTCGCGTTCTCTGCCTGTCTTTGTACCAACTCACTCACTTGTCCTCTACGCAACTCCAAACCTTTTCAGCACACTTCGTTGGGCCCAAGTAAAGGTGGGGTCACCTGCCTGTCGTGTAACCTTTTTAGGTGGCACTTGATCTTTTTAAATGGAATTTCATGGAGTTGGAAAGTTTTGAAGCTCCTTGTGGACAAGGAGAAAATGTGCAAATATAAATTGGGCAACCTGAGGTTGCATCATGCCCTGAGAATGGCAAATAGAGAAATGTTAGCGAGTTAGTGCCTTTCTGGCAGACTGGTGTTGTTTGCTGGGGTTAGGATTTTCATCTCTCCCCTCACCCTCGCCTTTTGAGTTTGCATAACCTGGATTTGGGTCGCTTTGGTTTCGTTTTTCTGCTTGTGGAGCTGGAACACCTTATGAGCACTGTTCTATTACGCTAAGGCAGCCAAACCACCCTAAGTTAAGTTTAGCCCAGATTTGAATCTGAAAGAGGACATGTGAGTGAGTTGCAGGCGATGACATAAGTAATGGGATCCTGACTGCGAGGCTGGTTTGAGTTTGAGCCTGGTTCAGAAGCATCTGAAGTGCTTGAGATGAGGTGCAAGCATCCATGTGGGAAGAGCGGAGAGAGGATGGCATTGGGCTGGCTGCCTTGCTGTGGGAGGGAGACACGTTTAGAACAGGAAGATCTGCAAGGAACGATTTCTTAGGTTCTCGGCTACTTTATTCCATGTTCCGCAAGCTTTGCCTACCTCTTTGAGAGGCAAAAGTTTTTTTGCCTACCTCTTGGAGTTTTTGCCATATCTGCATTCTACCTGTCCTAGAATTTACAGACAGTTCATTGAAATACTTTCTATGCCTCATTACTTTAGCCTCTTCTTAAGCAATAATATACATGAAATTTCAAATTTGATATTCTGGTTACATTTTTCTGTTTATTCAAATGTATATGTGAAGATACATATATGTAAATATATACATATGTATATGCAAAGAAGGCTTATCCATATGCCGTCTAATCAAATACCCTCTCAAGAACCTGTAGTCATGTCAGACTTTTAGAAAACAAGGCCTAATTCTGAGGAAAAAGAGTAGAAAGTGACTTACTCAATTTTCCACTCCCTACCCCGTTATATCTTTTTAAAATGTAGCTCAGTGGTTAGCTCTCAGTTCTTGCTGTACTTAATAACTTGGACAGCTTTTTAAAGTACCGTTGCCAGCCCAGACTAATTAAATAAGAATCTCTGGGGGAGTGCCAGAGTTCACTAGCTATTTTTTAAAGCTTCCCTGGAGATTCTGATATTCAGATTGTAATATACAGCAGGGAAGCACTGTAGAGAAGACAGCTCTGCTCTCACAGATGTGAATTCTCTCTACTGCTAAAACTTCCACCACTCCCCATCCTAGGAGGAATCCCAGACTCACAGCAGTGTCCAGTCTATTCCTTTTGAAACGTGCCTCACAATCCTGGCCAGGTAGAACATCATCACTTTCAAAAGCTTATCAGTTTGCTTTTCTCTTTTTACGGCCAACTCAATAAGTTTACATTTTAGGTCCCCTTTACCTCCTTTATTTGAATATCAATCTCCCCCACCCCATTGAAAAATGACCAAAATGTTCCAATGAAACTGGTGACCTTAGAGAAAAAGGAGGCCACACTAGAGTCAAACTATAGCTCCTTGGCTCTCATCCTTTAGGACTGTTGAGAGAAATGGGTTTACATGCTTTAAGAGATCAGAGCTCAAAGCTGCCTTATTTCTCCTATATTTAGAATACCCATCTTGAGTGGATGTGCAGATAGGAGCTAAGTGAACACTTTTGAAACACCTTAGCTCCTAGATGCCTCAATTTCCCTCTGATTCTTTTAAAATTTTCCATCTCCTATGCTCCTCCTCAAAAATTCCTCAACCTGTAAATTAAATGTGAGTATTTCCCAGGCACAGTCCTAAATGCTAAGTGATCTCTATGACAGGGACCCATTATTTTACCTGTGCCAGCGTTTCTGGATGTCCTCAAACTCCATTTTAATTTTGACCTTCTATCCGAATTCATTTGTCTTTAAGAGTTCTTCATTTCTGTCCCATTGCCTTCTGAAACTTAACATGTGAAAATTGTACCTGACAAGGGACGACTGGGCTCTCAGTAGTTGACTATGCTACTGACACCACGTTCTTGGAGTTTGGTTCTCACACTAACGATTTATCTTGGCTTAAAGAATTCATTCCCAATCCCCCTTAATGTACTATATTCACAGTCTCTCAGATGTAAGTCATTTGTTGGGGAGATACTACAAAATATATAAACAGTGCCAGTCTCCCAGCACCAGATAAAGCATTATAGCACTGGCTTCTTAGGTGGAGAATATTACAACCTCACATGCATAGTGATTTTTTTTTTTTAAGATAGGTGTGTTTCACTCCTGGATACCTAATTGTCAGCCCCTTGGTTTTGGCCCTAGCAATATTCACCAATGCATACTTGCCACAGAGTTTAATACTAAGTTAGTATTGCAAAGCTAAGCTTTTTAGTTTAGGATGGAAGACATTACCTTCAAAATTCTCATTTTCAAAATCTCACAGTTTTCTGAGTGAATATTTTCTAAAAATCACTCATCGGGCATTTACTGAATACCTACCATGTGCAAGGCACTCCTCTGAGAACAAAGATGTTTAAACCCTTCCTCACCAGAAAGACCTATAACCTAGTTGAGACTATATGCACAAAAGTAACTACCATTCAGGGAAGAAATAATTAAGTATGGGAAGTAAACTGCAGGTAAAACATTTTCCAGGTGGGTCTGTCTACTTTAAAAAAATGACATTGGAGCATCTGCACTATTGGGCTGAACAAGATATTTAGGGCCCCTTTCCTCAATTGGCTTATCTTGTAAAATCCACAAGAAAAAATGAATTTTAATAGTATTAATTGCAAAAAAGAACACAGATCATCATTGAATTTGCTGTGTTTTATTTTACCATTTCAGTGTTTAAGAAACTACTTATATTTGCCAACTTATTTATTCACATTTATCTTTGAGAGATACTCTAGGACCCTAATTCACATGCTTCCAACTGCAGTGTTTTGGGTGGCACCATAATTTTCATTTACTCAGCATATAATTAAAAACATACTATGCATCAAGCCTTCTTTTATGCCCTGAAAATAGAGCAACTAATGTAGCTCCTGCCCCTAAAATGAATTACTGTTTGGTGGAATATAAAGTCATGAAAAAATTACAGTGCTGCGTATGAAGTGCTAATATAGGTTTATAAGAAGTGTTGTGGAAAAGCAGGGTAGAGTACATCTGACTTCTGGAGAGGCCAGAACAAGCAGCTTTAATAAGTGGGGACATGTGAGGTTAGCCTTCAATGATGAGCCATAGTTTATTAGAAAATGGGAAAGAGAATTCCAGGTACAAAAAAGGACATGTGCAAACATGGAGACAAGAAGGACAATGACAAGAACGTTCTGTCAGTTGTGAGATTTTGGTGGGCAGATCAGGTTCTGGTTTGCTGAGAAGTGCTAGGCCAAGGCATTGGATTTATTATCTGTGATGGGCAGCTGCTGAAGGACAAGGATAAACTTGATTCCACTTGTGTCTTAGAAACCTTTGAGTGATAAAGTTTGGTTGTAAAAGAGATTGAGGGCAGGGGGAGCAGTTAGGGGGCCTATTGCAATTGTTTAGATAAGGGATGAAAAGAACCTGAAATAGGACCAAGGAAAGAAGGATAGAGAAGAAGACAGGGAGGTTTGAGGTTTCAGAAGTCAACTAAGCATGTAAAGTTTGACTTGCCCCAAAATGATGCCTAGATTAAACTTAAATATAAGATGTAACTCAGAGGAATTATGCTGGAAAAATAAATGTTAATAAAAGGATGATTGTGAGGAAGGGGCTGTGGGAGAGGCAGGTGCAGTCATGCAGATAAATCTATGGAAGGGACTTCAAGTTATTTTCAACTGAAAGCTTTGACTTTGGACTAGATAACATGTATATGTTCTGATGTATAGAGTTTTCTTTTATTGCCCAGAAAATAAATTTTGACTGTAAAGGGACACAGTTTATTTGCAGTGTACAAGAGAGCTATCCATGGACATAGTTGTCTCCTAAACGGGTTTTAAAATTTTAAGTATTTTTTTTTTCTTTTGCCTCTGGATTAAAAATTTTCAACCACATTAAAATAACCTTTAGGCCAGGCACAGTGGTTCACACCTGTAATCCCAGCATTTTGGGAGGCCAAGCCAGGTGGATCACCTGATGTCAGGAGTTCGAGACCAGCCTGACCAACATGGTGATACCCCCATCTCTACTAAAAATGCAAAATTAGCCAGGCATGGTGGTGCATGCCTGTAATCCCAGCTACCTGGGAGGCTATGGTAGGAGAATTTCTTGAACCTGGGAAGTCAGTCAGAAGTTTGAGGTTTAAGAAGTCAACCAAGGATGTAAAGTTTGACTTGCCTCAAAATGATATCTAGGCTAAACTTAAATATAAAATGTAACTCAGAGAAATTATGCCAGAAAAATAGATGTTAAAGAAACTCAGCTCACTGCAGAGGTTGCAATAAATAAATAAATAACCTTTGAAGTTTCTAAGAGAAAATAAACCAGTGGCCCCACCAGAGATTACTGTCAACAATCACTTGCCCCCACTGACAGTCCTGTAAAAAAACTATGAAGAACTGAAATACGGAATACTTTAAACCAAGTAGCTGTAAAAATTCACCTTGAGCCCCAAAGAAAAAGTCACGGAGAAGAGATTTGTTTTGTAGAACCTGATAGAAATGCTGTGTGTGGTGGCAGGAGCTGTGGACATGGTGTATTTGCAATGATATGGCTGAATAGAAATGACCCTGTAACAACAAAGGACAGGAACCAGGCTGGCGTACCCAGTTTCATGCACGTGCAGTACTTAACAAATGCTACTTGTTTGTTCTATAGTACAAACTGAGCAGTGTGTGAAAATAGTCTGGAGACACCGGCTGAAGGGGAGAAAGGCAGGTTGGAAGTAGATGCTTTCTTAAATCTTGCCCAACATGTAAACTGCCATAATTCTTCTCCAGGTTTCTACACTTTGACCTGAATTTCCTAAGTGTTCTATTTTATATGAGAGGGCCATGTCCTTTCATAGACAACATATATGACAATCTGAACTTTTGTGTAATAGCTATGAGGAGGAGGAAGGTAAAAACAAAGGAAGGAGGACATGATTTATACGGGTCTCTCCAATGTCAGGGCATTGGAATGCAGGAACAATTTTAACCTAAAAGTGATAGTTACTTACAAACATGAAAAGAGAATTTTCCAAATCAAGGGGAATTCTTATAAACAAGAATAAAAAGAACAAGGACACTTTTCTCCTCTGTAATATGAGCTTTCCATTTTAGGGTCAGTGTCAGCTATTTAAACAGCTGAAATGGAGGTTTAGGTCAGATGGAGAGGAAGGAAGTAGAACTCTCTGTAGCACTCTCAAACTTATTTTTAAAGCTTTCAAATGTAAAGCTAAAAAGTAGATGTTCTTTTGCAATGAGTATTAATATATTTTGGTCATTAGCCTCTTGTATGTATGTCATTTCTCATTACATCCAAAAATTGTTTCTGTTTTCCTTTTCCTAATTTAAAACAAAAAACAAAAAACACCTTGCTGCCTTCCATCTCTAATGCAAGCCTATACCAGGGCCAGTCCAGAAGCAGTTTGGACGGAAGTCAGCATGGTTACAGGACAGATGGGGACTGATGAGGGGAGCAGGAGGCACTGGGAGAAGGCACAAGACTTACCCTGGTCAAAAGTTCCGGGGCAATTATAGTAGGAATAGATCATGTGGGCAAATATGGGGCCAAAAAAAAATTTAAATTGGGTGTCATAACTCAACTGGCAAGAGGTACAAACTTTCCCATAACTTTTCATCTCAGTCCCCTGAGATCGGATACTAAGTGGTGGGTGTTGCCAGTAATAACTTGAGAATTGAGAGGTACATGTTCTTGCTTCACTAGTTTTCTTTTTTTTTTTTTTTTTTTTTTTTGGTGGGAGACGGAGTCTTACTCTGTCACCCAGGCTGGAGTGCAATGGCACGATCTCAGCTAATGCAACCTCCACCTCTCGAATTCAAACAATTCTCTGCAGCCTCCCGAGTAGCTGGAATTACAGGCACCCGCCACCACACCAGGCTAATTTTTGTATTTTTAGTAGATATGGGGTTTCACCATCTTGGCCAGGCTGGTCTTGAACTCCTGACCTCATGATCCACCCGCCTCGGCCTCCCAAAGTGCTGGGATTACAGGCGTGAGCCACCACGCCCAGCCAATTCACTGGTTTTCATGCCTATATTTGGACATCCAGCATGAACCAGGGAGTGAGCTGGGTTCCAGACAGTAGTGTGTTCCTAGCATCCCAAGCTGCACTTCTAGAACATTGTCTCTGGAACCATTCATTACACATGCTGGTTGGATTCCATTCATTACACACCCGGTTAGTTTCCATTCATTTCAAGGAGGATGGACTGAGGACCTTCCGTAGAAAGCACCATGCTGGGTTCTGAGCATACAGAGATGTTAAAGGCAATGTCACCAACTCTGACGTCACAGTCTAGTGGATGAAACAGGCATGTGGACCCATGATTTTAATCCACTTGTAATTGCTGTGGAGAATACACGCACCAGTAACCGTGGAAGCACCAAGGGATGGCATCTGGCCAGGGAAGTCTTTCTGGAAAACATGGTACTGGGGTTTAGTTATTCAGCAAAATTTTTACTGGCAGCATAGACAGAAGCATGGGCAAATGTGATCAATTCTCTATTCTCAGGGGATGAAGGGCAGAGGCTGGAGTGCAAAGAGAGAGGGCTGCAGGAAAAGAAGCATTACAGGGAGATGGTGAGCTTGAGGAGGGGGGCAGCAGTATGCCTAGTAGTGGTACCCCTGAACTACAGTTGCATTGTGAATGAATCTACACTTGTGTGGGCTGCCTTGTAAATATATCTACCAGTCATTACATCTGTTGGTTGAAGTATGTTTCCAGTTTAAAGAAATATTTCAAAATGCAAGTTGTATGTAAAATGGAGCTAATGTAGGTAACCTTTTTTTCTAGCTGATAAATTCCTGAACATACTACACCCATCTGTACCCATGATGTTTCATGTGCAGCACCCCATAAGTAAGCATCCATTAAAACAGAAGGGGTTACAGTGATTCTGATGAAAGGTATGGACCGTGTCCTCAGAAAAATGCATGCACTTGTCTACCCAATTTTATATGATTTTAGGGAATCATATGGAAAATGGGTAGAAACCTGCTTTAGAATGAACACTGAACCGTGAGAGGGGCAGAATAGCATAATGTTAAAATCATAACTTCTGGAAGCCAATCGCCAAGTTCAAATTTCAGGTCTAACACTTATTAACTATATAACTAGGGACAAGTTATTAATGGATTTGTACCTCAATTAACTTATCTACAAAATAGGAATAGTAATATCGTCTCAAGGTTTGTGAGGATTAAATTGGCACAAATAAAATGCTTATAACAATGCTTATAAAAGCTTAGTAAATATTAAGTAATATTTCTGCTATCACCATTAGCTTCAACCTCTTGCTCTAACTCTACAAACCAGGCTAGGAGACACATTTTTTTTCACCTTTCCTCTATGCTTGCTGGTGGTTCATTCTCACTGCAGTAGAACAATGCAATGTCCAATATATAGATAACAGGAGAATTAGAAGGAGGTAACTTAATACGGAAAGTTCTAAATAATGTTTTCCCTTATGGGTAGTTTAGCCAGTCTTTTATACTTGCAGATTCACTTACCTTTTACAATTCTCATTCCAAACATTAACTGAAGATAGGTCACAGTAGAAATTAGCCTGTTTACTTTGTGGGTATACTAAGATGGAGGTGTCAAATTGAAAAAACTGTTAGATGTCAGAGGGCATGTTTAAAAGCAGGTAATTAGGAAAGAAGTGACATTTGAAAAGAAAAAGGGCATTTGCAAAAGGATTCCTTTGGGAACATAACACCATCAAAATAGGAGATTTGTTAAGGCGCCTGTAATCCATGCACTCAGAATTGCAAGGGTTGCTGCTTGCCCAAGATCATGTTTTCCCATGGGAGGATGTATTTTTCCCATTCCACGGTTTCTAGTGAAAACATGTTTTAACACCAACTCTGAGGGTTCAGTTTAGTGTGATTTGCAGGTAAATACTTGTGTGGTTTTCTTATGGGAGGGATTCAGCCAAGTCATACCTTTCTAATCTGCGGAGACCGAGCGAACATAACAAACCTATGTTAAACCACAAAGAAGATCAGTTGTTTTAGGAATGTGCAGCAATTTAATACCTGCAACTCAGAATATATTTGAGGACTTCTGGTGTGTACCCAGTACATCTAAAGATGGGTTAAGAAGATAAGAGGTCACCGAGTCTCAGGGGAAGGCTGATACCTACTTCTGGGAGGTTTTTACCTTTGCAGTGTCTGGAAGCAGAGGTAGTCTTTTTGTTAGAGCTTGAGGTTTGAAGTCATGAGCACTGAGTTAGTTTCATAAATTTCAAATTGAGGAGCATTTGGCTGTTTTATATATAATTATTGGACTTTTTAAAGCACTAGAAAGCAGTGGAAGGCAGTGGTAGAGAGGGGGTCAGAATGTGGATTCAGATCCAAGATGATGAGAACAGCGTGGGCGAAACATATGATAGTTCTGAATACCTTTCTTCACAGTGTGTACTCTGCAGTTGCTACGGCGTTTATCATCTGTTCTCTGTCAGATTTAACCATGTTTGTGCTCTGCTTTTTACCTCCAAAAATGTGGCCCCCTCCAGTGTCATCTCTACTAAACAGGAATGCTGATAATTAAACTGTTTTTGCAAACACACTAAGCTCACTAATGCCCAGAATTAGATGAAGTGAATAGACTGAGCATTGGTAATCTCAGTTTTTTAAGTTCAGTTTTTTCGTTGGATCCAAGTTGGGAAGCTCAAGAAGAAAAGTAGCTTTTGTCAAAAGGAAATCACAAAGTAGGGAATAATAACTGAGTTAAGGCCAGAGTGACCCGTACACCAGCATGACAGTCTCAAAATGAGAAACGTGACTCTCCAAAGTGGGCTCCATTTTGTTCTTTCCCCCATCCTCTCTCTTGCAAAGCGAGCCTAGATTTCACAGAATCTCAATCCTAGGGATGTAGCATGTATTTATGTGGGTGAGAGAGAGGGGGCGTTCATACACTCCTTCCTTCTCCCCTTTCCATGCAGCAACACCCCACAAATCCAGAGGTGAATATGACCCCCGCTCATGTAGCACTTAGCTTCCTTTCCAAGCCTTTGAGCTGTTGGAAGAGCTGTAATTCTGAGTACATTAAGAACAGGTAATCTGTGCTGTTTTACAATATAGCCTCTGCTGTCAAAGCCTTGGTCTGTCTGGAAAGCTTGCTTTGAAGCCGGCCTCCCCTGCCTACCTTTCCACGTTCTTCCTGGTATATTTTTTCTCCCCTCGTCCAGCCTCTCAGAGCACACTGTGTTGAGCTCTTTTTATAGCACCCACCACAATCTGCTCCTGAATCCGTTTAATGGTGTCTCTTTCTTCCTTATTTCAAGCTCCTGGAGATGGAACCTTGCCTTTTCTGGTTTTTTCTTGAGTGTTCTACAGTACCTAGCAGTAGGTCTGTGGCTGGTCTGTTTGAGGTCCAGCCTGGGTTTAGTAAATGCTGTATTTCATTCCAAAAGATCACACAGCCTCCTCTTTAGAGATTTGAATGTGTCATAATCCCTAACTCATTAGGTTTATGTATTTGGCTCTGCCTGCCCCTAATAAACAGTGGACAATTGCTTTTTATTATCTGTTTTATTTGCACATAAGTTCTCAGGAAATAACCCATAAGAGCTATTTAATAATGATGTGTGTTTCTTAAACTAAATTTAAAGTTTTGTAGGTTATTCTTTGTGGGAGGGTAAGAAAATGCTACAGGAAGTGGAAAAAAGGGAAAGATGGATCTACTAAAGACATTTTTATCACTGTCACATATTTATTTGATAGTATATAAGAGTAGATAATCTTTTATTAGGAACACGTTTGTTTCTTCTACAGGCATTGATAAAGTGGTGATTAAACTTTTAATATGCATTGACATTCATTAGATTTATTTCATAACACTTTCTGGATCAGCTGTTAATTTTTTATTTGACATTAGGACTTCAGGTATACACCACAACTATACATTTTTTAGACTGGTGATTTGATTATCATTGCTCAAGTGATCAATTATGCTTTCAAAAATGTTTCTGCAAAGTAGTAACAAATTATATGATTGGGCCTTTTCTTGAAGCTTGAATTAAAACTTGTGTTTTTAACAGTCAGAGACTTGTGAAGTAAATTGGATATCTAGACACTTAAATGCAATGTACAGATGAGTATTTTTAATATTTGGAGCTCAAACCGTTCTCATGAGCATTAGTTTGTTCACTAAGCAAATAATTGGGAGCTTGCTCTACCTCACTGTCTCTCTGGGGGGGGTGTGTGTGAGAGAGAGAGAGAGAAAGAGAGAGATCCTTACTTCCTTGAGGTGTTTTCAGGGCAGGTATGCAGGCCTAAGGTTTTATGCTGCCAAATCTAGCGTAGTACCTGACTGATGGTTAGGAAAGGATTACTGTGTAGATTAATAAATGCTTTATATGTACAGAGACATATAAAGCAGTATGCTCCCAGGAAGGCCTGGTAGCATAGATGGAGAGCCAAAGGGATTTAATTACAGTGTATATCATTGATATAACAAAGCCCTAACAGGGAGGTTGCCCAGAGCGGGGAGGCATAACTGAGCTAAGGGTGGATCTCAGGAAAAATGTTGTAAATGATGTGTTCATGATTAGATATGAGTGGGAGCATCTTAAGTACACATAGGGAGGGAATGGCATTCACAGCCAGCAAGTAACAGGCTACTTTGATGTGAAAGATCTTTGTCGTGGAACTGTGGATTTTTTTCTCCCTGTAATACAAAATGTGAGGGCATAGTGGCAAGAGACAAGGATGAAAAAGACATGTCAGATCACAAATGGCTTGGAATACAATGCAAAGAATGCATAGTATGGAGGAGACCAATGGTAACAAATGCATAAAACTCATTATCTTCACCCCATTTCTCCTGCGGTATTCTCCGGTGTTCTCTCAAATCTAGTGACTCATGACAGAAATCTAGGTATTTTCCTTATCTGTTCTTTTTCTGTTGTGTCCCACATCTGATCACTTACCAATTATTTTGTCTACTTTTAAATTTCTCTCTAATGTATTCCTTTCTCTCTGTCCTCAGTGTCCTGATTGTTATACTCTATTGGTATAAAAGCCTCCTGTGTGGCTCCCCTGCCATCCACCCTTTCCTCCCCAGTCCATTCTCACAGTCTAGCCAGAGAGAAATTTCTAAAGGCAAATCTTGACCCTGCTAGCTTCGCTCAAGATGATGTTGGCTTTGCAGTCACCCTTAGATGAAGTTCAGTGCCTTGCCCTGAGCTTCAGCACCTCCTTGCCCAGCCTCCAGTGCCGTTTTCACCATTCCCCACCCGAGCATGCCCCTCCTGTCTTGCTGGGCTCTGTTCTTCACCTGTGCTGGGCTCCTCTCAGCTCCCACCTTGGAACCCCCTTCCCTCCCTCTGCTTTACCCCACAGCACTGTGCTTTGGATTGTTGCTTCTAGGAAGTATTTACTTTCTTTTCAAATGTGGATTTAGAGCCCTTGCTGTGTGGACCTGCAGTGCCCAGTATTTGCCCAATTGTGACATTTATGAAGCAGCTTTTTAATCACTTGCTTGTCTTTTTCCTCTAATGGACTGTGAGTTCGGTAGTGACAGAAACCAAGAGTAACCTGTTTACCACTTGATTCCCAGCACCTGGCATAATGCTTGAAATGTAGTAGGTATTTATTATTAGATCCACAGATATGTGATGTACTTATTCCAGTGTCCAGCACATAATAGATACTCAGTAAATGATGGTAGGTTTTTTGTTTACCATCATATATAACAGCTGTAATTATTATTCTAATCATTTTTTATTAACAAACTCCCTAAGAAGAAGTACAGGCAAAAGCTGGTTTATAGTGATGCGAAGAGCAGCTTCAAGGAGAGGAAGTAGAAATCAACCACAGATGAATTTGTTAAAATGGTTGACTGAAAAAATACCTTCATTGAAAGGGTGGTAGTCAGAGATCAGTGAAGTTAAAGGAAGGTATTTTTCAAAGATGAGGGAATGCTGGGCATGTACGTGGGTTAAAAAAGAGATTCCAACCTGAAGACACAGTTGTGGAATTGGACCAGTCCTCCAAGTAGGAGGATTTGTCTTGCATCTAAAAATAGAAGGCATCTTGCATAATAAGGAGAAAATAGAAGGGGTGGGGTTTCTGCAATATGTGCAGGGGTCTGGGGAAGAAAATAAAAGCATCACTGAGGGTAACACAAGCATGTTTAATTATGTTGCATGAAAGATATCTTTTAAGCAAAGCAATTACCCTCTTTCTTTTTTTCTTTCAGCTGTTCGGGGGTCTCGTCTGGATTTTGGTTGCCTCCTCCAATGTTCCTCTACCTCTGCTGCAAGGATGGGTCATGTTTGTGTCCGTGACGGCATTTTTCTTTTCGCTTCTCTTTCTGGGCATGTTCCTCTCTGGCATGGTGACCCAAATTGATGCCAACTGGAACTTTCTGGTAAGGGCTTTTTAAGTCTGTTGCAAGAAGATGGAGAAACCTACATCCCATTCTGTTTTGAAAAGCCAGAATCCTAGTTTTGTCTGTTGCCTCTAATGTCCTTGATGGATAACAGGGCCCCAGTTTGTGAAATATCTGTGTTGATAGAGCTGAGAAATAATTCTGTTACTCCTATAGCTTAGATAACTCTTAAAAACTGTTTCATTTCATACAGCAAATGAATGGCATTACAATTTTTTAAAATTTATTATACTTTGAGGTACATGTGCAGAAAATGCAGGCTTGTTACAAAGATATACACGTGCCATGGTAGTTTGCTGCATCCATCACCGTGTCACCTGCATTAGGTATTTCTCCTAATGCTATTCCTCCCCAATACCCCCACACCCTTCTATCCTTCCCCAATTCCCCTACCCATCTCCCTTACCCACCGACAGGCCCCGGTGTGTGATGGTCCTCTCCCTGTATATGTGCCACATTTTCTTTATCCAGCCTAACTCTGATGGGCATTTGGGTTGGTCCCAACTCTTTGCTATTGTGAACAGTGCTGCAATAAACAGGTGTGGGCATGTGTCTTTATAATAGAATGATTTATATCTTTTGGGTATATACCCAGTAATGGGATTGCTAGATCAAATGGTATTTCCAGTTCTAGATCTCTGAGGAATCACCACACTGTCTTCCACAATGGTTGAACTAATTTACACTCCCAAGAATAGTGTGGAAGTGTTCCTATTTCTCCATATCCTCTCCAGCATGTTGTCTTCGGATTTTTTAATGATCGCCATTCTAACTGGCATGAAATGGTACCTCAATGTGATTTTGATTTGCATGTCTCTAATGACTAGTCATGATGATCTTTTTTTTTATGTTTGTTGGCTGCCTAAATGTCTTCTTTTGAAAAGTGTCTGTTCGTATTCTTCACCCACTTTTTGATGGGATTGTTTTTCTCTTGTAAATCTGTTTAAGGTTCTTTGTAGATTCTGGATATTAGCCCTTTGTCAGATGGGTGGATTGCAAAATTTTTCCCCATTCTGTTGGTTGCCAGTTCACTCTAATGATAGTTGCTTTTGCTGTGCAGAAGTGCTTTAGTTTAATTATATCCCATTTGTCTATTTAGGTTTTTGTTGCCATTGCTTTTGGTGTTTTAGTCATGAAGTCCTTGCCCATGCCTACACCCTGAATGATATTGCCGAGGTTTTCTTCTAGGGTTTTTATGGTGTTAGGTTTTATGTTTAAATCTTTAATCTGTCTTGAGTTAATTTTTGTATAAGGTATAAGGAAGGGGTCCAGTTTTCTACATATGGCTAGCCAGTTTTCCCAACACCATTTATTAAATAGGGAATCCTTTTCCCATTGTTTGTTTTTGTCAGGTTTGTCAAAGATCGGATGGTTATAGATGTGTGGCATTATTTCTGAGGCCTCTGTTCTGTTCCATTGTTTTGGTACCAGTACCATGCTGTTTTGAATGCTGTAGCCTGGTAGTATAGTTTGAAGTCAGGTAGCTGATGCCTTCAGCTTTTGTGTTTGTTTTTGGCTTAGAATTTTCTTGGCTACGTGGGCTCTTTTTTGGTTCCATATGAAATGTAAGGTCGTTTTTTTGTTTGTTTGTTTTCCAAATTCTGTGAAGAAAGCCAATGTTAGCTTGATGGGGATTATTATTTAGTCATTTTTTTAATTGCATGGCTTGCTTTTGATAGTTTGGTAACATATTTTATACACTCTCTTCCAGGAAAACTTTTTAGCCATGTATATAATGGAATTGTTACAAGTTGGTAACAATTTTTAATTGTTGCATTCTGGAACTGTTGGCTCAAAAATAATTGTTTCCGGCCAGGTGCGGTGGCTCATGCCTGCAATCCCAACACTTTGGGAGGCCAAGACGGGTGGATCACGAGGTCAAAAGATCGAGACCATCCGGGTCAACATGGTGAAAACCCGTCTCTACTAAAAATACAAAAATTAGCTGGGCATGGTGGTGCACATCTATAGTCCCAGCTACTCGGGAGGCTGAGGCAGGAGAATTGCTTGAACCCAGGAGACGGAGGTTGCAGTGAGCTGAGATCGCGCCATTGCACTCCAGCCTGGGTAACAAGAGCAAAACTCTGTCTCATAAATAAATAAATAATTGTTTCCACCTGTGATAATAGTTTATTACCACTTTACGCCATGCTTGAAGGAAGCAAGAATGAATTTTGATAAAGAACTTATTTTTTAGATGTATTTGTTGTAGGATATTGAGTTGACTATTTCTTCTAGTTTTTAAGAAATTAAATTTACATTCATGATACATAGCTTCAGTAGTTTTTCCTGAGCTTTCTAGCTTTGATATAGTGAAATAAAAATATAATATCTAATAACAGATATAAAGTGCTAAATACTTGCCTCATTGTATTCCAGGCGAATAATGAGATTTTGGTTTTGAAATAGTTTTTCTGTATTTGTGTGTGTGTGGAGAGGAAAAAATACCATTTTTGTTGAACTTTAAACAGAAGATTATAAATTTATGGTCTGCTTTGTACAGGAAAGGTACTAAGGAAAGATACATTTTAGAAAAAAATTAGAGCTATTTAAAAGTCCTATGCAGCTAAACATGTTTCCCTTTATTCCCCCATAGTATAACTGGCACACATTTGATCATTTGCCTGTTATGGACATCACTTAATATATTTTTAGTTTTTAACTTTTTTTTATTTCAGTAGCTTGTAGAGTATAAGTGATTTTTTATTACATGGATGAATTTCATAGTGGTGAAATCTGAGATGTTAGTGTACCAGTCCCCTGAGTATTAGTACACATTGTACCCGATATGTAGTTTTTTTTTAATCCCTCCCTCCCCTCTCCTCACCCATTCCTGAGTCTCAAGTGCCATAGCTTAGCTCACACTTACAACTGAGACCATATAATATTTGGTTTTCAAATAAGTGAGTTACTTAGAATAACAGTCTCCAGCTCCATCCACTGCCTAGTATCCTACATGTCCTCTATTCTTGTTCTCATTTGTAAAAATGAGAAAACTAAGGTTCAAAGTGGGTGTCATCCTTTTTTTTCTTGCTGTTAATGTAAACTAGCATCCCCCTATATACAATGCAGCTTTTCTTTAAAACTAGTAGATAGAAGTTTGACCCTGAAGAGCAATGCATGGGCTTAAGACAAGAATGTAGGATATAGTCACTTGTGTAGAAAAAAAAACAAAAACGAAGCTATGCTTGAGGCTGAGGTTGCCCAAGGAAAAAGGGAACACAAGTGGGCAGTGCTCTGGAGTGTGTGAGCATTGAGAAGGTTGGTGGAAGAGCAAGAGCATGTGAAGGTGACCAAGAAAGAGGCTGGGTTCATCTGTTAATAAGTGGAGGCCAGGGGCCTAGGGCAGAGGTTCACAAATGGTGGTCCTGGCCAGACAAGCAGCAGCATCTGGAGATATGTCAGGACTGGACACTCTCAGGTTCCACTCTGAGCTGCTGAGTCAGAAACTCTGGGAGTAGGACTCAGCTGTCTGTGTTTAAACAAGCTCTCCAGGTGGTTCTGATGCAGGCTAACATTTGAGAACCACTGGCTTAGCAGAAATGATCTGAGCTGTCAAATGTAATGAGTGAGCCTTGTGGAAGAACTTCTTACACAAATTAGAATGATACATTCAGGATGGCCAAATACAAATATGGGTATAGCTGTCCAGAAGTTGGGAATATTTACTGAGTAGTAAGCACTATACTAGACCCTGGGAATACAATTGTGAAAAACAGGTCCAGTAGTCACTCTCGGAGTTTGTTGTATTGGACAACATAAGAAATTGTTACATAATTAATGCATTAATTAATGTCATGTTAGTAGCCAAAAAGCAAAAGCCTAGCATGCCAAAACAACATATGTGTCATCTCAGATCCACTGGGAAGCAGACTCTAAGATGGATTTAGAAGTACAAGAGTTTTGGTTTGGGCTTTTTGTGCATTTTGTTGTTGTTACTGTTTGTTTGAGGGAAAGGGGAGATAACACTTGTAAAAGGAAGATAAGGAAGAAAACCCAGATTGATATACGCCACAAATTCTTGACCACATCAATACAAAACTTCAGAGCACAGCCGATCCTTCAAGAGTTTTGTGTTGGGCACAAGTGGCCAAGCACTAGTATCTCCACTGTGCTGTCTGTCAGTAGTGGGATTGGGGGATATCCCAGAAGAATGTGGCCTTGGCTCACCCATTGTAGCAGATCCCAAATCCACTGAAGCTGGAGGCTGTCAGCTACCTGCACTCCTCACAGCTAAATGTCAATTTCTTTCTTGATGGAAAATGTGTGCAGTGCACAATTAGATGCAACAGGGTTTTGGTTTGTTTTTTTTTTTTTTTGAGATGGAGTTTCGCTCTTGCTTCCCAGTGTGGAGTGCGATGGCATGGCCTCGGCTCACAGCAACCTCTGTCACCCAGGTTCAAGTGATTCTCCTGCCACAGCCTCCAGAGTAGCTGGGGTTACAGGCATGCACCACCATGTCCAGCTAGTTTTTTATATTTTTAGTATAGACGGGGTTTCTCCAATGTTGGTCAGGCTGGTCTCAAACTCCTGACCTCAGGTGATCCGCCACCTTGGCCTCCCACAGTGCTGGGATTACAGGTGTGAGCCACTGTGCCCAGCTTTTTTTTTTTTTTTTTTTTTTTTTTTTGTATACAGAGTCTTGCACTGTCGCCTGGGCTGGACTGTAGTGCAATGGTGCGATCTCAGCATACTACAACCTCCGCCTCCCCGGTTCACATGCTTCTCTTGCCTCAGCCTCCCAAGTAGCTGGAATTACAGGTGCACACCACCACACCTGGCTAATTTTTTCTGTTTTCAGAAAAGACAGGGTTTCACTATGTTGGCCAGGCTGGTTTTGAACTCCTCTCATGATCCATTCACCTTGGTCTCCCAAAATGCTGGGATTATAGTTATCAGCCATAGCGCCCAGCCCAAAGTTTCTTTTTAATTTTTTATTTTTTCTGAAACTGGAGTGCAGTGGTGCAACCTCGGCTCACTGCAACCTCTGTCTCCTGGGTTCAAGCAATTCTTCTGCCTCAGGCTTCCAAGTAGCTGGGACTATAGGCATGCTCCACCATGCCTGGATAGTTTTTGTATTTTTAGTAGAAATGGGGGTCCACCATGTTGGCCAGGATGGTCTCCATCTCTTGACCTCATGATCTGCCCACCTCAGCCTCCCAAAGTGCAGGTGTGAGCCACGGTGCCCAGCCTCAGTCTCTCCTTTCATAATGTAGATCCATTTCTCCATATGCATCTGGGGAGTTGCTCCTCCGGGGTTCCAGCGTACCTTTCTTCCTGAGGAAAGACTTAGAGAGGTTAGAGGGATACATGACAGCTCCTTTCACTAGAGTTGTTCTCAAGGCCAACTGGTACTTATCTTCTTCATCTTCCACTGACTGTTTTACACTCTTCTCAGCTTTTCTGTCTGCTGGTCTCAGTGGTTTCCTGGAGGTGAATCCAAACTCTCATTCCTGAGAGACTAAGAGCCCCTGGCAACCACATCTGCTTCAGGCCAGCATTGCTACACTTGTTTTTAATCACAGTAGGCACAGTAGTTACCTTTGTCAAGATGGTAACTCCTCTTCCTGCCTTTTTGTCCCTGGACAGAAGAGTCCAAAGTGGCCAGGGAGTAGCCATAGCTTGTAGCTCAGTGGGACCATTGCTCTATACTCTATGAAGAATACCCCTTTGGGGACAGGGAACACAACCAGGAAAAGCCTAGAGTTGTAGGTACAGAAATCATAAAGAATTTCAGCAGGTTATTGGAAGTGATGACAAGTAGAGAAACTCTTGCTTTCACCCCTAAGTTTCCAATCTTCCAGTGGGGACACAATAACATGTAAGAAACTCTTCTTCAATATATTTACTGTGTCCTAAAGGATGGCTCCCATCCTCACAGACTAGTGCCCCAAGCTGTACCTTTATCCAGACATTCCTCTGTGCTATCAGGCCAGGCCAGTAGCTTCTAGGTGGTACAGTTTATGATCCAACCCACAGGTGGGCACCCGTTTCCACTTCTGCTTTGCTGAGAAGTGGTTTCCTTGGTCAGAGACTGGAATGCCTGTGAATTGGGCACTCTGTAAATCCTTGTATATAGCTGGTGGCTCAAGCTCTGAGAGACAGAAAAGCAAATTCATAAATCCGTACCCTAGGTAATCCTGTTTTTGTGACAATAACCATTATGCATGTCTGTTTTTGAGAGTGAAGTATTTTGCCCTCCAAGAAGGTAGGAGATCAGTTTTCATTCACTTACTAAAGGTGACTGGTTGGTGGTCCCCTTGAGAATAATACCTTATCAGGAGCTCAGAGTTGGTCTCTCTTGCTGGCAGGTTCAACATTCAGAGGAAGCAGTGGGTAGATCAGCTTTGGCAATGAGGAGTCCATGCTCTTGGGCCTTTCCATGGGCACTTTCTCTGACCTGTTTATGTGTGCTCTGTTTATGTGCCCACAATGCCAGGTATGAGGTGGTTGATGACAAAGGCTTGCTAACATCAACTAGAAGGGTCCTTTTGTCTATACAGCATTCCAAAGTGATGCTTCTGGTAAACATTACCAAATGACAGAAAGATTGTCGAATTTCATGCCTAGTCCCTTCCTTGTCCCTCAAGCTGTGATCTGTTTTATCCTATGGCCCTGACAAGTGTGGTAGGCTATTTGCTATGGACCATGAGTCTACATAATTTCTCTGTGGGCTTTTTTTTTTTTTTTTTTGAGACAGTCTTGCTCTGCCATCCAGGCTGGAGTGCGGTGGCAGGATCTCTGCTCACTGCAAACTCTACCTCCCGGCCTTATAAGATTCTCCTGCCTCAGCCTTCTGAGTAGCTGGGATTACAGGCATGCCCAGATAATTTTTGTATTTTCAATAGAGATGGGCTTTCGCCATGTTGCCTAGGCTGGTCTAGAACTCCTGACCTCAAGTTCTTCACCACTGCACCCAGCCATGGGCCACTTTTCTTTCTAAGCAAAGTGTGTGACGTGCGTCATCACTCAGCTCCACCCATTGGGAAAACATTCCCTAACCACTGTCTTTCGAAGCCAGCTCTAAATGTGGCTAGAAGTGTAAAGAGTAGCATTCTTGACCTATGAAATGCTTCCTAGAGACCAAAATGAGGCGAATGTGGCCGACATGAAAAAGGTGTGTCATGGTAAAGAAGTCAAGGGGTCAGATCACACCAAGAGTTGCCGGTCCTGTCACTTAATCTCTTTATTACAAGATCAGCTGTATCTGAAGATTCACCTCAGTAACTTAAATGAGTGTCTAGTGATCTCAAATTGTCTCTTAATTTTTCTTACTAAGATCCAGCTGCATTTCATTTAGCCATTAAAAGTGGTGACATTTGAATTTGGAGTTGAACCTTCGTCAGATAGTATTTGTTGAATAACCACATGTATTTAGCATATCTCCTATAGATTAGACATGCGGCCAGTATGTAACACTGTTCTTAAATCTTTTGAAGGCATTTGTGAATCAGTTTACAAATGAGAGTTATTTAATAGAAAGTACACCTTTTTAGTTTTTAACCCATGGTTAGTTAAATTTGTCCTAGCAGAGTATTTCAGATGTGAGAACAATTCCTGTAAACAGTATCATTTGCTGTATGGGCATTTACAAAGGCAGTACAATTCTCTCCTTTGTAATATTGCTATAACACTAATAGAAATCAGTAATAGATTTGATAGGAAAGAAAGTGGACTTCAAAGGGAACCCTTGCACACTGTTGGTAGGAATGTAACTTAGCACAGTCATTATAGAGAACAGTGTGGAAGTTCCTCAAAAAGTTAAAAATGGAACTACCATATGATCTAGCAATCCCACGCCTGGGTATATATCCGAAGGAAATAAAATCAGTGAGATATCTACATTCTTATATTCATTACAGCATTATTCATAACCAAGATACAGATTCAAACCTGAGGGTCTATCAGCAGATAAATGGATAAAGAAAATCCATTACATATTCACAATACTATTTCAGCCTTTAAAAAAGGAAATCCTGTCATTTGCAATATACATGAACATTATGTTATGTGAAGTAAGCCAGACACAGGAAGACCACGTGATCTTAAACTGAATTTACAGTAGTAGACAGCAGAATGGTGATTTCCAAGGGATGGGCTGATGGGGGACTGGGGAAAACCTTGGTCAAGGGATACAAATTTCAGTTAGGAGAAATGAGTTCAAGAGATCTATTGTATAACATGATGACTATGGTTAATAACAATGTATTCTATTCTTGAAAAATGCTAAAAGAATAGATTTTAAATGTTCTCACCACAAAAAAAAAAGATAATTATGGGAGGCAATATATGTATTAATTAGCTCCATTTAGCCATCCCACAATATATAAATATTCCAAAACATATACACAATAAATGATTTTTTTCGAATAAAATAATTTTTAAAACATAAACTAGACTTTGGGACCAGACGCACTACAGGTTTTTCTCCCTCCTAAAATTAATATTTACATGGCTTTAAACAGTCATTTAACTGAAAAGAAAAAAATTATTTGTAAAATGGAGATAATTAATGGTGGTTATAAGGATGAGTGACAATGCACGTAAGTTATCTGATATGTGGGAGCTATTACAAAGAGTGATGTGTTGATATATTAATTCAGGTAAGATCATATGAACTGTAACAGTGTTAATGCTTCACTTGAATGTCAGCAACATACAAAGAAGCCTAACAAATGAGTTCTTATACTTTTTGTGGAAGTATATGACATATTAGTTTTTAATGAAACAAACAGGGATATATGTTATTGAATTACATATTTAATCTGTATCGTTCAGTGGAAAATCTCTAATGATAAAAAACTGGTCAAAAATAATTATTTGAATACATATAATAATCATAATAAAAATATGTTATTTAAATGCTATTTTACTTGAATTTTAAAGACAACATATGTTATGGCTTTTTTATATCATCCTAATTAACATTGATCTCTATGGGCATCTTAATCCAAATTAAAATAATATATAATCATAAAATTCAGTATATGGAAAGGTTTACCAATTTACCAATATGCCAGTTAAAATGGATTGATTTTCACTTGGATTCTAGTACTTGCTTTAGAAATGTCAGGCTAAGATAAACAGAGAATGTAATTAAGATGGTTTAATTAAATGTTTTGATCTTGCTAAACCTAGACTTCATTTGAAATAAGCAACAGAAAAATATCTTATTAATTGCAGATGTCTTTTCTCTCCTCTTTTAGGATTTTGCCTACCATTTTACAGTGTTTGTCTTCTATTTTGGAGCCTTTTTATTGGAAGCAGCAGCCACATCCCTGCATGATTTGCATTGCAATACAACCATGACCCTGCAGCCGCTCCTGAGTGATAACCAGTATAACATAAACGTAGCAGCCACAGTAAGTACTCAATGAGTACCGTTCACCAGCACTTCCGCTCCACTGTCAAGGCCTCCAAGAAACTGCAGGCAACAATAGTTCTCTTTAATACTAGCCGTTAACGTTAAATATATCATAGCTATTATCTGTACAATAACCCTGTGAGCAAAGTGCCATGATCACTTTGCTCACAGGGTTGCGGGTGATTAAACTGAAGCATAAAGAGGTTGATGTTCATATAAGACCACAGCAAGCAACCATCTCTCATTAAGAATTGGCCAGACCTGGTGTGCTGTGCCTGTAGTGCCACCTGTTTGGGAGGCTAAGGTGAGAAAATCTCCTGAGCCCAAGGAGGTGGAGGTTGCAGTGAGCCGAGACCGCACCACTACACTCCAGTTTGAGTGACAGACCAAGACTCGGTCGAGGGGTCGGTGGGGAATGGGGAGTAACCAGTATGACTAAGGAACTGTATTTTTAATATGATTTTAATAGTTTTAACCATATGTGACTAGTGGCTATCATATTAGACAATACAGGTCTGGAGTCTGAGTTTTGAGGGGTCTGCAAAAAGAACTGTGTTTTTTGCTTCTTATAACTTTCAGACATGGTAAGGGAGATTTCCCAGTTTGGTTCTTTAGTATTCAATAGCTGTTTGCACTTTGTTTTTATTCAATGAATAGATACTGTGGGCCTACCATAAATCAAGTAATTTTGTTGGCTGTTGAGGATGGGGTGAATAAGTTGCAGTTCCTGCCATTCAGGACAGTGCAGGTGAGGGAGGGAGGCAAATATACCAGCCACTGCAGTAGATGATAGGCAGATGAAATGCATTCCTTGGGGCATTTATAAATTTTTAAATCATCTTTAATTCACATACTGGAGTGAATCTGTCATTTTGTATTGTATAGATAATTTGAAGAACTAATGTATTATTTTTGTTGTTAAAAATCACTTTTAAGATGCCAGAAAACCAAATTTTCTGAAATAGTGTGATATTTAATATAAATATATGGCAAATTAGTGACCCTAATGTTTTATTATGTTTCCCAGGTAGCCTGTAAATAACCCACTACTCCCCATATAGGCCTTGAAATCTGTCTGGTGCAGCACTGTCTGGTAGAACTTTCTTTTTAGTAAGTGCTGTCCGGTATGTTGGCCACTAGCCTCATGTGGCTGTTGAGCAATTGAAAAGTAAGCCAAAGAGCCATGGCTCATGCCTGTGATCCCAGCACTTTGGTAGACCGAGGTGGGAGGACTGCTTGAGGCCAGGATTTCTAGAGCAGCCTGGTCAACATAGCAAGACTCTGTCTCTCAAAGTGGGGGGGGTGGAGAATAAAGAATTGGCCAGGCCTGGTGGCTTGTGCCTGTAGTGCCACCTCTTTGGGAGGCTGAGGTGAGAAAAATCTCTTTAGCCCAGGAGGCGGAGGTTGTAGTGAGCCGGGGCCACACCACTGCACACCAGTATGATGAAGGAATTGAATTTTTAGTATTATTTTAACCACATGTGGCTAGTGGCTGTCACATTAGACAATACAGGTCTAGAGTCTGACTTCTTAGGGGGTAGAAGACAAATGATTTCAAGACCCATTATAAGTTTCCCGAGTCTCTGATAGGATTTGTCAGAATTTATTGAGTGCCTGCAATGAATTAGGCTGAAGGTGGGATTACAACAGAGTCATGGTTTTAGCTTTGAAATGTCCCATCCATGGGACATTAGATTGGGAGGAAAATCCCTTTTCCCTGATACATGTATCAAAAGCTATTGCTCTCATTTAGAAAACAATGTCTAGATTAGAAATTGTCAGAGAATCAATCAGCAGCAGAAGGGTGGAAATCAATAGCAGAAAAGCAGTTAAACTGTGAAAATGGTCTATAGGTGAATCTGGTATTGCTTCCCAGAGCTGTAGTTTCCTGCTTAAGAACCCCGGTGCTAAACCATAATATTTATCATGTTGAACTGCTTTTGCTTTGTCTTTTAGTCTTCTATGGATCATAAACCCCAAAAGGGTGAGGACGTTATCTACCGTTTGCTTATATGTACCAAATGTAGTGATATACACACAGCTGGTGCTGAAGAAATTCTAAGGACAGTAATTCACAGTAGAGTGTAGATTTGTGCATAGGACTGTCTCCCATACAAGAGAAAGCCAACCTGATCATTCATTTCCACTTGTCTGTCTCTGTTGACTTTTAAAGTTACTTTCCATTGTCACGGGAATTATTTGATGCATCCTCGGGCCCTGAGGGTTGCTGGTTTTCTTGGGTGTGAAACCACTACATGTATAGAACTTCATGCTTAATTTTTAAATACAGTGCCTGGGGGTTCACAGATACTTAAGTGAGCCCAGCATGTGAACAAATGTTCAATGTAAAGTTGTCTACCTATGAGAAAATTATTAGGGCTAAAATGTTTAAAGGAATTGGGGGATAATTGTATGAGGGAATAAAACAGTTGTACAAATCATCAAAAAATATAAAATATTTTCTAAGTGTCTTTAGGTAGATTGGTCAATCTTCATATGGTTGCTATTTAGGACACTGCTTTTAAGTCAGTGTTGTGAATCTAATGTGAATTTTTGTTTCTTTTTTCTTAGATTTTTGCCTTTATGACGACAGCTTGTTATGGTTGCAGTTTGGGTCTGGCTTTACGAAGATGGCGACCGTAACACTCCTTAGAAACTGGCAGTCGTGTGTTAGTTTCATTTGTCTACTTTATATGTCTGATCAATTTGGATAACATTTTGTCCAGATATAAAAACATTCCACAAGTAGTTTGTTTAGTAGGGAGAGACTCTAAGCTCAAGTTTTGGTTTATTTCATGGATGGAATGTTAATTTTCTTATGATATTTAAAAAAAATGGCCTTTTATATTTCTTCCCTTCCTTTTTCCCTTTCATGCCCATAAAATACAAACTTATGGTTCATAAAAAAATTACTATACCTTTTGTTTGGTTGCTGAGTCACCTGACCCTTAATTTTAACATTTCAAATAGGCTTCCTACTGACCTCTACATTTTAGTGTAAAAGAGGAAATGACACACTTTGTTTTAGAACGGACCAGATGGTAAATATTTGTACTTCATGGGCCATACAGTCTCTGTCACAACTATTCAGTTCTGCTATTGTAGCATGAAAGCAACTATAAACAATACAGAAATGAACGAGTGTGGTTATGTCCTTATGAAACTTTATAAAAACAAGGGGAGTCTGGGTTTAGCCTTGTGGGCTATTGTTTATCGACCACTGGTATAAAACAACTGATCATGAAAACGTATAAACCTAACAACTAGACAAGCCACATAATATTTAGTCTCATTATGCAATAATCACATTGCCTTTGTGTTAATAGTCAAATGCTTACCTTTGTGGGGGGGGTGTATAGTTTCTGAAACTGTCTCAGGCAGAGTCCTGGATATAGGAAAAAGTAATTTATGAAGTAAACTTTAGTTGCTTAATCAAACTAATGATCTAACAACTGAGCAAGATTCTCATCTGAGAGTCCTTCAAGTGGGATCCCCAGAGACCATTAATCACTACTGGAACTGGTATCTAGCTACTTATGTCTTACTTTTAATTTATTTATGCTTCAGAATACAGTTGTTTTCCTCGTGCATGAATAGACCCATATTTGTGTGTGGAATGTGAAGCTTTTCCAAATAGAGCTCTCAGAATAATTTACTTGTTACTTCTAATTATTTTGCATTACTTTGAGTTAAATTTAAATAGAGTATTACATATAAAGTTGTAGAGTCTTAGATGTTTTTGTATTAGCCCAAACATCTATACTGTTTTTGCACTGGTGACAGAAAGACAAAATCAGTTTTATAACAATAGCCAGGAACAAAAACTATTTCTGGCTGAATAGCATAGAAAAGTATTTTAACCTACCTGTAGAGATCCTGGTCATGGAAAGGTGCCAAAATGCTTTGAATGGAAGAACACGTTAGAGTGAGGCCACAGTTCCCACCACACCAGGGCTTTTGTATTGCTCTATTCTTTCAGCCCTTTACTTTCTGGCTGAAGCATCCCCCTTGGAGTGCCACGTATAAGTTAGGCTATTAGAGTTCATGGAACGTAGAACAACTGTGAGTGAGTGGCATGATCAGTACTTAATGATTGTTATTTATCTAATAATTCTCTAGAAAGAACCCTGTTAGAACTTGGTTTGTGATTTAAAAAATATAAAGACAGGAGACATGAGGGGAAACACAATGCTGAGAAAATCAGGCCTATGACTTTATACTTACGTCAGATCTTTTAATATTCTACTTCCTTGGTTTTCCTAGCGACATACCACACACCTAAACCTGTGTTATGAATTACATGTCATAAATGTGCCATAAGGATATAGAGTCCCTTCTAGTTGGAATCGTTTAGTCTGCTAAAATTTAGTTGTGAGATTTTATTTTCGTTTCCCAGGTATAGCAAGCTTATGTTTGGTGGCATTAAAGTAATTTCTTTAAAAGGCTTTGGTGGCACTTTTGTAAGTAGATTGCTTCTAGATTGTTACAAACCAAGCCTAAGACACATCTGTGAATACTGAGATTTGTAGATTAATCGCATTCTAGATTTGTGAGTTGAATGACAAAGCAGTTGAACAAAAATTATGGAATTTAAGAATTTTACATATCTTACTTGTAACAATGAGAAAGTGTTGGTTGGTTTTAAAATCTGGTGACTCCATGATGAAGAGAAATTTATTTTATACGTGTTATGACTAATAAAGTATTCATTTGATAATCTTTGTGGTCTATCTATTGTACCATTTACTTTGAAATTCAGCTGAAGGCTTAATATAAACTTGACAGAGCTTCTAGACTTACAATGTATGCAAAGTTCTGCTTAAAATATTTCTGTGCAAAAGAGCCTCTCAGGAATTGTCAGTCTTGTTTCTTTGATGAAGGTGAAAGAGGTAAGTCTTTGAAAGTAATGTTGCAAAGGAAGTTTAAATGAGAATTCTATTTTGCCGAGTGCAGTGACTTACGCCTATAATCCCAATATTTGGGAAGCTGAGGCAGGAGGATCACTCGAGCCTAGAAATTCAAGACCAACTTGGGCAATATACTAAGACTTCATCTCTACAAAAAATAAAAAAATTAGCTGAGCACATGGTGGCACGTGCCTCTAGTCCCAGCTAGTTGGTAAACTGAGGTGGGAGGATTGCTTGAGCCCAGGTAGAGGCCACAGCCTGGGTGAGAGTGAGACCCTGTCTCACCAAAAAAAAAAAAAAAATAGTGCATATATATATAATATATATATAATATATATTATATACACACACACTATAAATTATATAAATTTATATAACTATACAATTTTATATATACACACACACACACACACACACACACACACATAACTATCCATGCCAAAAAGAGAGAATTCTGTTTAAAAAGCATTCATACCATGTTTTATATATTCCAAGCATTTTTTTTTTCAAGTATTACTTCATTTATTCCTCATCATAACAACCCTGTGGGGCCTATAATCTTTTCCCATTTTAAAGGCTTGAAGACTAAAACACAGATGTTAAGAAACACCCAGTGCTGCCTACCTAGCAAGTGAGAAAGCTGGGATTTAAACCCTGGCAGTCCAACTCCAAAGTGTAGACTCTTAATTTCTATTTACCTCAGTTCACCCAGATTTTACATACATATCCAAAAATGTGATCTTTTTTCCCCCAGAGAAGTTTTAGCAGAATGTTTAACAACATAATTATGGTAAACTTCATATCTTAGAACATTTTTGTCATAACCAAGGACTCATGATTTTAGCTGGAAGAATTTAAGCCAAACCTGCATGAGGGAGAAAAGGTTAGGCCGCTTGCATCTAGAATGGTCCCTGAGTGCTTGGCTACCTAAGTATGTTTCCATTTGGTCAATTCTAGCCTGAACTTATGGTTCGGGCTTCAGTCTGCTGTATTACCTTACATCAAGTCAGCCTTTTCCCAAATTATCCAGGCTTCCAGGGTTGCCTGGAACTGACTTCAGAAGGGTTTTTCCAGTCTGAGATATGCCATTCAACCTTGGCGCATGGACTATGAATTTCCACCTCTATATATTCCAGAATCTGGAATTCTGCATCAATATCATGAAGGTTCTGTCATTAACAACATGCCTCAAGTTTGTTAGTTGAAGACTCAGTGTCCCAGATGGCAGTTTAATGTATTCACTGAGCAGGGGTCAAGAGTTTGGACATGGCAATAATCTTAAACCTACTTATGCCTAGTGCTCCATTATTGGAACACTAAGCTTGTGGGACTTATTTATATCCCACTGCTTAAGGTCATCACCAAGGTCTGATTTTTCCCAAAAAAATATTTTCAACCTCTGGCAAAAATGGGTTATGTTTAGTGTTTTGAATATCCAACTTTGTAATGAAAAAGTATGTTAGTTTCACTTTTATTAGGCTGTGCCCCTAGCAAAAGGGCAATCCCAGTTCCTCTCTTCTCAAGTTACCTACATGGCTGGCTTTCTCACCCTCTGGGTCTTTGCTTTGTTGTCACCTTTATAGTGAGGTCCTACCTCAGAATCACATTTAATCTCAAATCTCACACTAGCACTTCCTGTTCTCCTTTTCTACATTTTTCTCCATAGCACTTAGGACATATTTTGTATGTATATGTATATACATCCAGTATATACATATAGTGTGTATGTATGTAGCATTAATTTCTTATACATTTACTTTGCCGTCTTCTCCACTAGAAAGTAAGGTTTGTGTTTTGTTAATTTTACACAGCAACTAAGTTTGGGCAACTTGTCCCATATTGGAAAATTACATAATGTCATATTTCTTTGTTGAGAATGTATTTGTTCTATGAACAAATTTTAACAGTTGTCTCGATTTTTGAGCATACATACTTTATCCATGCTCATAAAATATAATTAAAATATTTCCTTTCTCTATATAATTGTCTTGCATATTTCTTAAAGTGCACACACTCCATTTTAGAGACCATAGGAATAGAGTATTGGCTGGGAAGGCATAAAACTGACTATCTCCTTTGTTGTTTGATGGAAGTGTCTAACATAGAGGCTGGCAGCCATAAGCACTGAAATTGGTTTCTCGGTAAGAAGATAGGCATTCCATTTCTTGGGAATGACAAAGTTGACAATCTCAAAAATTAACTCTTGGCCGAATATGCTTTCATAGAACAAATAAATTCCCAACAAATAAATATGATATTATATATTTTCCCATGTTGAATAACTAAGTTGCCCAAACTTAGTCTTGTTTTTTTTTATTTTAAATTTAATAGTTATGCTTTCCATGTGAATTAGGGAATTATAACTTGCACATCAATTACATGATTTATGGATATTATTCAGCGTAAGAATTAAATATTATGAAACAACAGTCCACTGAATATTTGTGGGACCTGAGGTGAACCGCTTAATTTATTCAAGCCTAAGTTATCATCTACCAGTGATGATGATGCAAGCCTGGGAGACGAAGACCCTTGGAAACAGCAGCCAAGATGCAGTTCCAAGTATAAGTTGTTTGTTGGAGATAATGCCTCTAAAAGACAAAGAGGAGAGGGAGCACAAGTAGGAAAAGAAAGCTTTCTGCCCCTGATGCAGGTTTGACTTTCATGAAATAGAAGAAGATTAGGTAGTAAGACCCTCAGACTGTGCTCATTCTGAGAAAGTCTCAACCAATTTAGCAGTGAGCTCCAGCACAAAGATTGCCCGTCAAGGAGCCTCACGCTAGCTAGAAACAATGAGCTCTAGTACCAACACCATGTGTAGTCATTGCCTGTGGACTGCCCAGAACGAATGGCCTCAGCTACTTGTCCTGGACACTGAAGGAAGATCCTGAAGGCATCTGCAACAGGTGCTGTCAGAGGACTGCACTCCCTGTGAACCGTTCTCTTTTGGAGATCTAAATAGCATACTTCATGACTGCCACTTTTCACTCTTTCTACCAAATAAATCCACTTCTCCATGCATATCCTGGGATCCACTCCTTAGTGGGCCTCTCATCCTGAGGGTAAGACTTCTAGAAAAGGAAAATTAGTGGGTCAAACTCGGCCACATCACTCCAGTTGGTCTTGGTGCCACAACTGGTATTCATCTCTCTCTCCAACCATCCATTCTGAATTCTCTTTGCAGCTATTACCTACCTCTGCAGCTCTGGGTGAGTTATCTGGTGGTGTGACCCACACCCTCATTCCTGAAGGGTCTGAATCCAAGACAATAACTTTTTCAGGTGGGGGTCACTGCACTTGTCCACCCACAGTCACCACTGGGCAAGGAATTACCACGAAGGTGCCCATGTGGATCACCTGCGTTTCATACATTCTCCTCCCTATTTCTGTGGTGTAGTATCAGCCCTATGTGCCTTTTTATCAGGATCAATTACCGCTGCAAAGAGGACAACTCCTTCCTGCTTGCTGGTGCTTGAGGAGTCCAAAATGCCTCAAGAGCAGCCATGGCTTGTAGTTCAATAAAGTCCTTGCTCTGCATTTAATTCTCCACTTCAAAGGCATGACCTTGCTGCAGAACCCGCAATATCGGGCCTAAATTGTGATCTGTTTTTACCCACACCTCCACCTGAATTCATATGTTGAAGCCCTAATTTCCAACGCAACTGTATTTGGAGATAGGATCTTCACAAGATAAAAAGGTTGGGCCCTAATCCATAGGACTGGTGGACGCACTAGAAGAGGAACTCTCTCTGAGTCTGTCATGTGAGGGCAGAGAAAGAGGATGACCCTTGAAAGCTAGGAAGAGGCTCCTAACAGGAATTGATTCCGTCAGAAATGGATTTGGGACTTGTAGGCTCCAGAACTGTGAGACGATAGATTTCTATTATTTAAGCCACCCAGTTCTGTGGCATTTTGTTATGGTAAACTGAAGTCACCAAGACAAGCTGCTGTGTCACAGCCTGGATCTGCTGCACAGCTCTTTCCTGTTCCAGAAACCACTCAAAGACAATCCCCTTTTATGTCAGTGTATGAGCCAAAGGAATATTCCTAACCATGGAACATACTGCCCCTAGAAAACCCAGTGAGATCTACAAACCATGGTACTTCCGTTTTGGAATTAAGAAAGCAAAATGCAACCATTTAACCTTTTCTATGCCCCCAACAAGTAGATGTCTAAAATTTTTATAGAAAGAGCAGGTGCTTGAATCTTCAGAGGGTTCATCTCATGCCCTCTGGAGTGCACATTTTACCAAGGTTTTCATTCTGCCCTTGCTCATTCTTATGTTAATGATGTAAAGAACCCAATATCATGTTTTGCAGTTATATCCAGGAGGTCTTCAGATTATGACACACAGCAGGAGAATTATGCCAGTCCTGCTACAAATATGTCAACATGGAGGAGAACACTCTGGCCAATGTAATGATTCAGGCCTTTGAAAGTACAGAGGGAACAAATACTTGAAAGTATGTTTAGTTTAAACAATACGTTTAGTGCTGTCTGACCCATGTAAAAGTAAACTGTTTCTGATGTTCTTTTCTGGCCAAGAATAAATTCCTTCACCATACCATATTCCCCATACCTCATCTGGCATCACAGTTGATGTCAGGATCACCACTTGATTGAGCTTGTCGTATTCCATGGTCAGTCTCCAGGATGCATCTGATTTCTGCACAGGCCATGCTGTTGAATTAAGCAGAGGTATAGTAAAGACAAACTTCCTTGAATCATTAAGATCCTTAGCGATGGCACTATTCTCTGTCAAACCCCTTCCCATGAAATGTAATATTGTTTTGTTTTTTTTTTTAAGTTAGTACATTGGCTGAGGGGCTGCACAGTTTCAGAAACTTTTACTTGGGATTCCCCACTATGATAGTTCTTAATATACAGACTAAAAATTCAATACAAGGTTTACACCAATTGCCAAGTATATAAACCCAATTATACATTTAGGGAACAGGGAGATGGCCAAAGCTTAGTTTGTAAACTCAGTAAGCTTATCATGAGATGGACTTTGACCAGGGTTCCATTTATTACCTTTCTACTTATGTACCCAATCTAACAGTGAAATGATAATGATGTTTGGGGCCTTCAAATATGAATGTCAACTCAGTCCCTGTGTCCAAAACCCTCACAATGTCTTATACTACCCCTTGACCCAGTATCAATCATTTGAGTAAATTCTCATATATGTCTTTGGGAAAAGACCAAGGGAATCACCATAGTATGTAATTGCCCTCGTATTGCAGGGCTCTTTTTTGTGGAAAACCATCCACCTCATCAGTCCATAGCTTCCTGGTCTTAAAACTGGTTCAGATTTGTTACCTGACCAAGAAAATGTGAGCCCTTGCCAAAAGCTTCCTGCTCAACTATTCTTGCCTTTTTTTACTGTATATAATAAGCAGTACCCTCATTCACTGTCCATTTGTTCTTGCCCCTAAGAATGCCATGTTCTAGTAAACATCTGCATAAATCCCTGTGGGCCAAGGCTCTATGACTACCTCTCCCAGAATGTGCAGCGTCCTGGAAGTGGGTGGTTAAGCCTCACCGTTTACTCTTACCTTGGGGTCTCATCATCTTCATTATTGATGAGTCAGGCTTTGTTAATGTCTTTTATACCATCAGTCCTGGTCTTTGGAGGGGATCCATCACTGACCTTAGGATGACCTTCTTGGTTCCTCTCATCAGAGCCTTCTTGCAAGCAGGGGCAAATTATGTGTCTTCTACAACTTCCTATAAAATAAAATTTTAGAGAGTACTGTTCCCTTGCATAATATATTATCCCAACATGCCAACTTTGCTGAGTTTTCCAATCCTTTCTTGCACTGTATTCTTTCATAATTCAGTTACCTCAACCTCTGGAATTAAAGCATTCTTTCTCATCTAGTCCTATGTTCTGCTTTGCTTGATCAAGCATCCTTAAACTCCAATCTCACTGGTACTCCCCTGGCTCCCACCAATACATGCTAGTTAACTTTTGCAACTGCTTTAGGGTATAATCTCCTTATTAACATACCCTGCATTAATTCAGCTGGGATAGCTGAGAGTTAACTGTAGTCATCAGCCTGCAGCCAGGAGAACAGTGGGGACATATCCCAAGGAAAGCCTTCTGCTGCCTCCTGAGGGAGAGGCCCCTGTGTGGGGATACTTCTAGTAATTAGTAGGGAAGGATTAAGGGAGGGAACAGCGGCACCTCTGCAGCTCTAATGTTCAGGGGATTCTGGAGAGCCTCAATATTTGAGGGTATTCATTCAAATGTCCCATTTCATGTTTTCCTGAGCTTTCCCTACTAGGGTGCTGAATTTATCATTATATATTTGCTTGGCAGAGCATTCTACTATCTTTGAAGTTCAATAAACCTGTCAGCTCTTGAGTGTGTTCTTCAGCTGTGTTGCTCTTTCATGGCAAAGACAGGTCTTCTTTATATACTACAAAATAAGCTCTCTGGCTGTTACATTTAGCTTTCACTATTTGTTAAGGACCTCCGTGTGTCACTATCCTTCTGTAGGGCATCAGTATAGCCAATCATTAGATTTTGTTGTTTGTAATTTAATGTATTGTTCCCTCTGAATCATCACACTGGCCAGAGTGTTCCCCTCCACATTGATCTTCCCCTGTAGAGTGGAATTAGGATGATTATCTTTACCATTAAGGTATTTGTGCTTTTTGTCAGTTCTACTGACTGTTACTATAAAATTTAATATAAATGCATAAATGTGCTTGCCATTAACCCAAAAGAATAGTATTTTACTCTACATAGAGTATCATTGCAAAATATACTAAGGTTCCAATAACTAGTCATAATATTTTTTAGTTCAAAGGGATTTAAGTAGATTTCATTCTCAAATATAGAAAAAGGAATCCAAATGACTTGCTAAAACAAAGTAGAGGAATAACGTAAGAGATTCCCACAAACTAGTATGAGTCTCCTTCAACAACTGCACATTACCTGGAACCATTCAATCCTAAATTTGCTTGTGGTATTTGTTCATGTTTTAATAACACTCATCTGGATAAATTATAAAAGTCCTCCTCTTTTTCTTTTTTTTAACTTCTTCCACTTTTGAATCTATCGGTCATTTCAGGTAAATCAAACATGGATATTTAAATTGTTAAACTACGTCATGTGGGGTAATTTAGGGGAGCTCAAATAAATAATATTGAGTGTACGTGCCCATTTTTTAAAAAACTGAGTGCTTTTGTATTGCTCTAACGAAATATCTGATTAATAAATAAAGAAAAGAGGTTTATTTGACTCATGGTTTTGCAGACTGTACAAGAAGCATGGTGCCAGCATCTACTTCTGGTGAGGGCCTCAGGAAGCTTACAATCATGGTGGAAGGCAAATAGGGAGCAGGTGCATCACATAATAAGAGATAGAGGAGAAGGTGCCAATCTTTTTAAACAATGAACTGTAATAGTGACTAACAGAGTGAGAACGCACTCACCACCAAGGGGATGGCACCAAGCCATTCATAAGGAATCCACGCCCATGACCTAAACACCTCCCACTAGGCCCCACCTCTAACACTGGGGATCACATTTCAATATGTGATTTGGAGGCGACACACATCCAAACATATCAGTCATTTGTTTTGCACTATATATTATTCTCGTTTGTGTATAATAGAAAAAGAGACCGTTATTTAAGAGATCTTTCATTTATCCACTTAATTCAGCAAATATTTATTGAACTCCCATGTATTCTATATGCTCCAGAGACAGACAGTAAAGAAAATTATGTTCCTGTCCTCATAGCGCTTCCATTTTGGTGCAAGAAGAGAGGCAATACATAAATGCAAGGTACGTACATAAAGTATCACTCATGAATGCTAAGGACAAAAGCAATGTGGATGTTCCAGGAAAGGGGGAGTTGCCATTTTAAATAATCTAGAAAAGGAAAGCCTAACTTGGAGGCAATTAGCAGAATTCTAAAGTTGAGGGAAGGAATCATGTAGGTGTCTAGGAGAAGAAAGAACCTTTTAGAACTGACGAGAGCATGGTGATGTGATCAAGTTCAGCAAAGAAGGCAGTGTATCCAGAAAATGAGTAGGAGTAGGAGTGGCGTGAGATGGGACAGGAAGCTGTGCTGCTTGATGCAGCTCACATAAAGCCTTGACATCTAATGAAAGGACCCTACATATTTCTGGGGTATGTGGGAAGCCACTTCAGACTTTTGAGCGGAGGCCTGGTATGGTCTAATGTGTATTGGTTTTTTGTTTTTTTGAGACGGAGTCTTGCTCTGTCTCTCAGGCTGTAGTGTAGTGGCATGATTTCAGCTCATTGCCACCTCTGCCTCCTGGGTTCAAACGATTCTTCTGCCTCAGCCTCCCAAGTAGCTGGGACTATAGGCGTGTGCCACCACACTCGTTTTTGTTTTGTTTTGTTTGTATTTTTAGTAGAGACAGGGTTTCACCATACTGGCCAGGCTGGTCTTGAACTCCTGATCTTGTGATCCACCTGCCTCGGCCTCCCAAAGTGCTGGGGTTACAGACATGAGCCACTGCGCCTGGCTAATCTAACATGTTTTAGGAGGACAATGCTGGCTGCTGGGTTGAGAATAGATGGTAGGAGAACAAAAGGAGGAATAGTGACACGTGTGAAGAGGCTACTGAAATAGACCCGGTGAGAGACGGTGATAGGTGAGGCCTCAGTGTCAGCAGTGGAGGTGGTGAGAAGTGCTTAGAGTGTAGACATGCTGTGAAGGCAAAGCTAATTGAATGCACTGACAGATTGAGTATGGAGTATGGGCAGAAGAGAGAAAACAAGATTAAGACCAAGGATGAAGTTACCATTTACTGCTTTACAAGAAACTGTGGCAGGAGGTGTGTGGTGGCAAAGGTGACCCCATCTTGGATACTAATCCACCTTGTTGGCATTTGAGCTGCCCCAGTTCTGGAAATGCCTCCTGATTCCTACTTTATTTACTGTCCTTAGTATTCTCCATAAATTCTTTTCTAGATCAAAACAAACGATGTTATTACACAAACTGTAGGCTATGATGCACATGGCATTCTTGCCTGTCCTGGAAGTTTGTCTTTAATTGTCTGTTGAGCATGTACACCTTTTCTCTATAGCATACAAGCCCTAGGTTTGGGGGTGTCATGATGTGGAGGTCTACCTGTCTTACTGCTGTACAAGAGTACACCTCTGTTTATAACATCCCCAGTAAAACACCCTCCACTGACATTTGCCTGCCTTGCTCTTTGATTTCTTAGCTCCTTCTGCATTTGAGGGTCACTTTGCACATAGAGAACAACGTGTTTTGGAGGGGAGTCAGGAGTTAAGTTTTGAACATTGCATTTGTTTTTTAGGGCTGCCTTAACAGAGCACCACAATCTAGTACCTTATGTATTTTCTCACAGTTCTGGAGGGTAGAAGTCTAAAATCAAGGTGTCAACAGGATCTTGCTCCCTCTGCGATTCTTACAGAACCCTTTCTCGCCTCTGAGCTTCTGGGGGTGGCCTGCAATCCTTGGCGTTTCTTGGCTTGCAGCTGTGTCACTCCGATCTCTGCCTCAATAGTCACCTGGCATTCCCTCTGCATGTCTCTGCCTCCTCTTAGATAGACACCAGATTGAATTAGGGCCCACCCTAATGACTGCATTTTAACTGCATCTGCAAAGATTCCATTTCCAAATAAGGTCACTCCCAGGTCCCCTGAGTTTGGACTTCCATGTAACTTTCTGGGGGACACGATTCAAACCGTAACAAACATGTCAAGTTTGTTGGCAAGTTTGAGATTCCTTAGACATCTATGTAGGTAGTTGAATATACAAGTCTGGATTTCAGATGAAAGATCCAAGTTAAAAACGTTTAGGGCTGTCAACTCTGGTAACCACTTATTTACTGGACAAGCTTGGGAAAACTACAAAGCAATCATAATTTCCTTCTTCTCTGTAAGTTGGGGAAAATACAATCCCCACTTAGAAGGGACCATTGTGAGAGTTTATGGGACAATGAACGTGAAAGACCCCCATGAAGTTTCAAGAGCCATGTGAGTCAAAGCTCCTCTTACTGTCCACTGTTCTAAATTTAGCAGTCATATACTTGGCACAAATGTTTTTGGAATATAACATGATTTATGTTTTAATAATATACCACCAGTTTGTATTTAAAGCTAAACCTCAGCTTGATTTGGGGCAATTGATGTATACAAATAAGTTACACATTGATGAAATTAAAAAAAAAAAAAAAAAGAAGAGTTATAGGTTCTTGGTTGATCTGAGAGCTTTTAGACTCTTAACATTTCATTAAATCAATATCCAAAGCTTACCACATGAATAAGGTGAAATCACCACTCAGAGAACTTCTCAAGTGGAAGTTCTGCATGACTCTTACAGTAAGGGAATCTTTTCAATTATTCAAAATATAAATTCAGAATATATTTTAGGCTAGGCATTATTCAAGAGATGGGGCTATAATGGTTAATAAGACCCAACGACCGGATCCAAGATGGCCGTTTAGGAACAGCTCAGGATTGCAGCTCCCAGTGAAAGCGCAGAGGGTGAGTGGACGCCGCGTTTTTATTGCCCACAGACTAGGAAATTCCCGGGCAGAGGTGCTCCACGCTCGCCAGCGCGGCTGTTGTGGCCAGCGCTGCTGTGCCGGCCAGCGCCGCTGCTCTGCCCCGCGCGGCTGCTTTGTCGGCGCCCCGGAGCCGCGGTTCTCCGTACAAAATACACCGGTCCGGGTGCCCTTTTGGCTGGCGATTGGAGCCACGGGAAGTCGCCCATATGCTGGTTCAAAAAGGGGACTGAGCAGAGAACCAGGACAGTAGATTCCAGGGCAAAAAAAAAAAGAAAAAAAAGCACCACAAACCTCAGTGCCTCTGTTCAAGCCAGCGCAGTGAGTGGCCGCAGGGGAAAACAAACAGACCCCGGCGCCTCTTCAACAGGCGACTGGAACACCAACTTAAAAAAGGCTCTGAGGCAGGGAGCTAGGCGATCAGGCTCGGCTGGCCCCACCCCCACAAAAGAACAGCAACCAGAAACTCTGGATTGAGAATTTCACAGCAAGCGCAGCTGAACCCGGGACAGTCCAGCTCTGTGGGGGAGGGGCGTCCGCCATTACCGAGGCAGCCCGCCGTTGCCAAGGCAACCCGCCATTGCTGAGGCAGCCCGCCGTTGCCAAGGCAACACGCCACAGCAGAGACTCCGCCCCAACAGAGGTGGGCCACCATCGCCAAAGCAGTTCTAACTACACCCATATAAACAGGACTGCAGGGAAGTTCACTCGGCAGCGGGGCGCAGCCCACAGCAGCTCAGCAAAGCTGCTATAGGCCGACAGTGACTAGGCTGCCTCCTTGCTGGGCTGGGCAGGTCTGAAGGAAAAAAAGAAAAAAAAAAAAAAAAAAGAAGGCAGCAGCATAACGAAAACTCATAAATAAAGCCCTAAATCCCTGGGACAGAGCACCTGGGAAAAAAAAGCAGTTTATGAGTTCTGCTGCAGCAGACCTAAAAGTACCTGCCCAGCAGCTCTGAATGAACAACAACAGAGCTCACAGCTCACCATTTGAGCTCCTATAAAGAAAAGACCGTCTCCTCAAGCAGCTCCCTGACCCCTATATATCCAAAAAGACACCTCATAGAGGAGAGATCAGATTGACACTAGGCGGGTATCCTTCTGGGACAAAGATAGAAGAAGAAGAAAACTGGTAACAACCCTTGCTGTTCAACAGCTGCTGCAGGTGAACCCCAGGCAAGCAGGGCCTGGAGTGAACCTCAGCAGACCTACAGCAGAGGGGCCAGACTGTCAGAAGGAAAACCAAGAAGCAGAAATAACCTCATCATCAACAAACAGAACGTCAATCTGAAAGATTTGAGACCCAATCTGAAAGCCAGAAACTACAAAGTCGACAGGTGGATAAATCCTTAAGGATGGGAAGAAACCGGCGCAAAAAGGATGAAAACACCCGAAACCAGAACACCTCTCCTCCTAAAAGTGATCACAACTCCTCGCCAGCAAGGGAACAAGGTTGGTTGGAGAATGAGTGTGATGAAATGACAGAATCAGAATTCAGAAGATGGGTAGTAAGAAACTTCTCTGAACTTAAAGAACATGTTCTAACCAAATGCAAAGAAACTAAGAACCTTGAAAAAAGATTTGACGAAATGCTAACAAGAATGGACAAAATAGAAAGGAATATAAGTGAATTGATGGAGCTGAAAACTGCAACACGAGAACTTCGTGAAGCATGCACAAGTATCAACAGCCGAATTGACCAAGCAGAAGAAAGGATATCAGAGGTCGAAGATCAACTCAATGAAATAAAACGGGAAGGCAAGACTGGAGAAAAAAGGGTAAAAAAGAATGAACAAAGTCTCCAAGAAATGTGGGACTATGTGAAAAGACCTAATCTACGTTTGATAGGCGTACCCGAATGCGACGGAGAGAATGAATCCAAGCTGGAAAATACTCTGCAGGATATTATCCAGGAAAACTTCCCCAACCTAGCAAGGCAGGCAAACATTCAAGTCCAGGAAATACAGAGAACACCACAAAGATATTCGTCAAGAAGAGCAACCCCAAGGCACATAATCGTCAGATTCACCAGGGTCGAAATGAAGGAGAAAATACTAAGGGCAGCCAGAGAGAAAGGTCGGGTTACCCACAAAGGGAAGCCCATCAGATTCACAGCAGATCTCTCAGCAGAAACCCTACATGCCAGAAGAGAGTGGGGGCCAATATTCAACATCCTTAAAGAAAAGAACTTTCAACCCAGAATCTCCTATCCAGCCAAACTAAGCTTCATAAGTGAAGGAAAAATAAAATCCTTTGGGAACATGCAAGTACTCAGAGATTTCGTCACCACCAGGCCAGCTCTACAAGAGCTCCTGAAAGAGGCTCTACACATATAAAGGAACAACAAGTACCAGCTCAACTAAAGGGCAAAACAGCCAGCTAGCACCAAAATGGCAGTATCAAATTCACACATAACAATATTAACCCTAAATGTAAATGGACTAAATGCCCCAATCAAAAGACACAGACTGGCAAATTGGATAAAAAGACAAAACCCATCGGTGTGCTGTATCCAGGAAACCCATCTCACATGCAAGGATACACAAAGGCTCAAAATAAAGGGATGGAGGAAGATTTACAAAGCAAATGGAGAGCAAAAAAAAGCAGGAGTTGCAATTCTCATCTCTGATAAATTAGACTTTAAAGCAACAAAGATCATAAGAGACAAAGAGGGACATTACATAATGGTAAAAGGATCAATGCAACAAGAAGAGCTAACGATCCTAAATATATACGCACCCAATACAGGAGCACCCAGATACATAAGGCAAGTTCTTAATGACTTACAAAGGGACTTAGACTCCCACACAATAATAGTGGGAGACTTTAACACCCCATTGTCAACATTAGACAGATCAACCAGACAGAAAATTAACAAGGATATCCAGGACTTGAACTCAGACCTGGACCAAGCAAACCTAATAGACATTTACAGAACTCTCCACCCCAAATCCACAGAATATACATTCTTCTCAGCACCACATCACACCTACTCTAAAATTGACCACATAATTGGGAGTAAATCACTCCTCAGCAAATGCAAAAGAACGGAAATCGTAACAAACAGTCTCTCAGACCACAGTGCAATCAAGTTAGAACTCAGAATTCAAAAACTAACTCAGAACTGCACAGCTTCATGGAAACTGAACAACTTGCTCTTGAATGTTGCCTGGATAAACAATGAAATGAAGGCAGAAATAAAGATGTTCTTCGAAACCAACGAGAATGAAGACACAACATACCAAAATCTCTGGGACACATTTAAAGCAGTATCTAGAGGAAAATATATAGCAATAAGTGCCCACATGAGAAGCAAGGAGAGATCAAAAATTGACACCCTATCGTCAAAACTGAAAGAGCTAGAGGAGCAAGATCAAAAAAACTCAAAGTCTAGCAGAAGACAAGAAATAGCTAAGATCAGAGCAGAACTGAAGGAGATAGAGACACAAAAAACCCTTCAAAAAATCAATAAATCCAGGAGCTGGTTTTTTGAAAAGATCAACAAAATAGACAGACCACTAGCCAGATTAATAAAAAAGAAAAGAGAGAATAACCAAATTGATGCAATAAAAAACGATAAAGGGGATATCACCACAGATTCCACAGAAATTCAAACCATCATCAGAGATTATTACAAACAACTCTATGCACACAAACTAATAAACCTGGAAGAAATGGATAAATTCCTGGACACTTGCCTCCTGCCAAGCCTAAACCAGGAACAAGCCGAAACCCTGAACAGACCCATAACAAGGTCTGAAGTTGAGGCAGCAATTAAGAGCTTACCACCCAAAAAAAGCCCAGGTCCAGATGGGTTCACAGCTGAATTCTACCAGACATACAAAGAGGAGCTGGTACCATTTCTTCTGAAACTATTCCAAACAATACAAAAAGAGGGAATTCTTCCCAAATCATTTTATGAGAACAACATCATCCTGATTCCAAAACCCGGCAGAGACTCAACAAGAAAAGAAAACTTCAGGCCAATATCCATGATGAACATAGATGCAAAAATCTTCAATAAAATATTGACAAGCCAATTGCAACAGCACATCAAAAAGCTTATCCACCATGATCAAGTAGGCTTCATCCCGGGGATGCAAGGCTGGTTCAACATACGCAAGTCTATAAACGTAATTCACCACATAAACAGAACCAAAGACAAAAACCACATGATTATCTCAATTGATGCAGAGAAGGCCTTTGACAAAATTCAACAGCCCTTTATGCTAAAAACACTCAGTAAGCTAGGTATCAATGGAACGTATCTCAAAATAATAAAAGCTATTTATGACAAACCAACAGCCAATATCATACTGAATGGGCAAAAACTGGAAGCATTCCCCTTGAAATGTGGCACCAGACAAGGATGCCCGCTCTCACCACTGCTATTCAATATAGTATTAGAAGTTCTAGCCAGAGCAATCAGGCAAGAAAAAGAAATAAAGGGCATTCAAATAGGAAAGGAGGAAGTCAAATTGTCTCTATTTGCAGACGACATGATTGTATATCTAGAAGACCCCATCGTCTCAGCCCCAAACCTCCTGAAACTGATAAGCAAGTTCAGCAAAGTCTCAGGATACAAAATCAATGTGCAAAAATCACATGCATTCCTATACACCAGTAACAGACTTAAAGAGAGCCAAATCAAGAACAAACTTCCATTCACAATTGCCACAAAGAGAATAAAATACCTAGGAATACAACTAACAAGGAATGTAAAGGACCTCTTCAAGGAGAACTACAAGCCACTGCTCAACGAAATAAGAGAGGACACAAACAGATGGAGAAACATCCCATGTTCATGGTTAGGAAGAATCAATATCGTGAAAATGGCCATACTGCCCAAAGTAATTTACAGATTCAATGCTATCCCCATCAAGCTACCAATGACCTTCTTTGCAGAACTGGAAAAAACCACCTTAAACTTCATATGGAACCAAAAGAGAGCCCGCATAGCCAAGTCAATTCTAAGCAAAAAGAACAAAGCGGGGGGCATCACACTACCAGACTTCAAACTATACTACAAGGCTACAGTAATCAAAACAGCATGGTACTGGTACCAAAACAGAGATATAGACCAATGGAACAGAACAGAGGTCTCGGAGGCAACACAACATATCTACAACCATCTGATCTTTGACAAACCAGACAAAAACAAGCAATGGGGAAAGGATTCCCTGTTCAATAAATGGTGTTGGGAAAGCTGGCTAGCCATGTGCAGAAAGCAGAAACTGGACCCCTTCCTGACACCTTACACTAAAATTAACTCCAGATGGATTAAAGACTTAAACATAAGACCTAACACCATAAAAACCCTAGAAGAAAATCTAGGCAAAACCATTCAGGACATAGGTGTAGGCAAGGACTTCATGACCAAAACACCAAAAGCATTGACAACAAAAGCCAAAATAGACAAATGGGACCTAATCAAACTCCACAGCTTCTGCACAGCAAAAGAAACAGTCATTAGAGTGAATCGGCAACCAACAGAATGGGAAAAAATTTTTGCAGTTTACCCATCTGACAAAGGGCTGATATCCAGAATTTACAAAGAACTAAAACAGATTTACAAGAAAAAAACTAACAAGCCCATTCAAAAGTGGGCAAAGGATATGAACAGACACTTTACAAAAGAAGACATACATGAGGCCAACAAACATATGAAAAAATGCTCATCATCACTGGTCATCAGAGAAATGCAAATCAAAACTACATTGAGATACCATCTCACGCCAGTTAGAATGGCGATCATTAAAAAATCTGGAGACAACAGATGCTGGAGAGGATGTGGAGAAATAGGAACACTTTTACACTGTTGGTGGGAGTGTAAATTAGTTCAACCATTGTGGAAGACAGT
>NW_022436943.1:42734764-42743600 GCF_009761245.1 Sapajus apella
TCGTTCTACTATAAGGACACGTGTACACGAATGTTCATTGCAGCACTGTTTACAATAGCAAAGACCTGGAACCAACCCAAATGCCCATCGACGATAGACTGGATAGGGAAAATGTGGCACATATACACCATGGAATATTATGCAGCCATCAAAAACGATGAGTTTGGGTCCTTTGTAGGGACATGGATGAACCTGGAAACCATCATTCTCAGCAAACTGACAGAAGAGCAGAAGATCAAACACCGCATGTTCTCACTCATAGGCGGGTGTTGAACAATGAGAACACATGGACACAGGGAGGGGAGCACTACACACTGGGGTCAGTTGGGGGGAAATAGGGGAGGGAGGGTGGGGGGTGGGAAGCTGGGGAGAGATAGCAAGGGGAGAAATGCCAGATGTAGGTGATGGGGAGGAAGGCAGCAAATCACACTGCCACGTGTGTTCCTATGCAACAATTTTGCATGTTCTTCACATGTACCCCAAAATGTAAAATGCAATAAAATAAATAAATGGGAAAAAATAAAAATAAAAAATAAAAAAAAAATAAGACCCAACAACTGTCCCTAAGGAGAGATACCTACAAATAAGCATACAATTAACACAGAGCATGTTAATTTTAGATATAAATATAAGATGCTATTGGAAGCGCAGGAAAAGTCTACCTGGATCTTGGAATAAGGAATGACATATATGCAATCTGACAGATAAATTAGAGTCAATCAAGAAAATAAGGAAAGGGCATTCCAGGCAGAAGGACTCGACCGTAAAGGTTCAAAAGAAAAAGAGATGATGTGTTCAAGAAGGAAAGTGGTTCGATGCAGCTGGCGTAGAGGGTAAGATGGTGATGGATGTGCGGACGACTCTGTCATTGTTAGCAGGAGCCCCTTATGAAGATTCTTCTGTGACATGCTGAGGAGTACGGGCTTTGTCCTATGAGATTTGAAGCCACTTTAAACCAAATTGCATCTGCCCAGGTATTTCTAACTATTTCTTTCTTTACCTATATGCTATTTTTATTTTATTTAAGGACTACGAATGCTGAAGTTTCCCCAACTGCCCTGGAAGAGTTTGTCCAACATCTTGGCTAGATCACTCTAGTCCAAGAATTCTAATGCTTGGTTTCAGAAGCATACAGCAGATCACTCACAGGCACTCAGAGGTAGCAGGTCCATTTTTAAGTTCGCTTTCCTTTCTCTTTGCCAACTCACTCTCTTAATCCCCTAATCTGCTGCCAGGTATTCTGTGACCTGGTATTCTAACCTGACAACATTCTAGTTCACAATGATCTCTTTATTTCTGAAATGAAGAATGGTCAGAAATCCCTATTCCTTTTCCATTTTTGCTAACCGATTTAAGAGCAAAGGTGCATATCTGATATTGTATAATTATGTGGCCTTTCTTCTTTAGTCAGAACTGCTGGAATGATGCTAAATCGAAGGCAAGCGCCTATGCGAGCTCTGTAGTGAGTGGAGCCCTCAAAAGGTACTTACCATTGCCTGGCCATTGTGAATCTGTGTGTTCCCTATCATCGGAATAGTGAAGATTTTCTTCCCATCAATCACTGGATAAAAGGAATGATGCCCTTCAAAAAAATTCCCATTAACCTGTAAAACTTCAAGTCACTTCTGACATTTTGAGCTATTGGCTGGATACTTAGCCCGAAGATGTTTTTAATGAATTTCTTCTACTTCAAAACAGCAGCAGAAAAAAAAAATCTGTTTGTGTGTTATGTGGGTCACAGTCAGGAAATAGGTATATATAGCAGATCTCGGGAGAGGAACAAAGATCTAGAGAGGGTTTTGAGGTCAGTATAAGTCTACTAGACACATCAAATCTGTTAGACATGTTGGTAGCGAGGCACAATTTTATGATTCCTCTGCTGAATGGAGCTTTTAAGAAGCTACTGATCCTACCCCTCTTTTGACTATACAGTAACATAAGCAGCTAACATTTATGAGCATTTATTTTGTGTTAGTTGCTGATTTAAGAATTTTAAATGTATCAAATTTAATCTTCACGATAATCCAAAACATGTGCTCATAATCACCATTTTACAGATGTGGAAACTGAAGGCACAGAGATTAAGGGACTTATGGAGGTAACAGCTTGGTGCACAGATGCATTTCACACCCAAGTAATCCTTCAAGGCCAGGAAATATTGGCATCCAAAGCATTCTTAAGTATCAGAAATTCTGAACCAGGGGCAAGGAGTTGAATAGATATATACATTTTAGGTTTTTATTACAGCCATGAATTTGGTAGAGGAATGCTGGAGAAATGATGGAATGTTTTACAATGAAAAACAGAACATTTTCTATGGATCTCCAGCTACCTCTGCACTTTTATACTTCAGCCTGATATCAGTCTCTTTATCTGCCATTGAGACACCCCAAAAGGCACCGGGCTACAAAATACACATATGAATTAAAACAAATGCTTCAACTGGGTTCTGACTGACAGTGTATGAGGCTGAAACCCAACCTATCCAGAACTTGGATGAGTTCTGGACACTCATAAGAGGTAACTGTGGGACAGCCCTGCTGACCAAATGGCCCTAAAGCAAGACTTTAGTCCAACATTGGAGTGCTTTTTCATGGGATCTGATGAGTCAGGGTTTATGTTTGCACTGCAGAGTCACATCTGAGAAATTCTTTTTCTGCCCCATTGTTTTTCTCTTTTGATCACTAGGTAATTTCCATTTCTATTAAATTCAGATTTGTCAAAGAGCATGCAATGAATGCTAAAACCAATGTTCCTAACTTCTCTTCTTGCTATTCCTATATCCAGCCAGGAGAGGGCAGTCAGAGTACATTTTAGAGACTATAGGCGGCTGCTGACGGTGGGAACCCTCAGAAAGATTTTCCCTTTTAATGTGAGGTACCCCTGAATCCCTTTCTTCAGGGTAATGTGAAAACCCAAATTTTAAAGCCATATGTAACATGCTGTCCTAAATAACAGCAGAGTGTTATGGTCCCTTTTAAGGCACTAGTCAAAGCTTAATCTTTAAAAGCACAGATGGCAATAAATGTGATCAGAATTCAATTAAAAGCACAGAAAAATATAATCAGAATGCAAGTTTCCATTAAGCAGAGAGTTAAGGGTGGATCAGACTGAAAACACCAGTGTCTTCCGTGTCCTTGAGACACTCACTGTGGTATAATTAAAAGTTATTTTTCAGCACCTTGCAATATATTTCTGTTAAAATACAATTTCGGGTTCTGCTTGCAAAATTTGGATTCTTCTACTGAGGCTGGGCACAGGTCTTTCACTTTTCACTAAAAAACCTTAGCAGTGATTGAGTTATTAATAACAACACGGGCTTAGGGCCATCAGACATTACGTGCAGGAGTAAAAGAAAGGTTATATCTTATAGTAAACTTTCTATTTTTGTCTCCGCCTTCTTGATTGAAGCTACAGTAATTCTCACAACCAGCTTTATCAGGTGGTTCCTTAATAGGAAGACAGGGTTTAGAGCCAGGTAGAATTTGTTTCATAGTTTGGCTCAGTGAAAAGATTTGGGGCAAGTCTCATAATTTCTGGGTCAGATTTTCCCCAGCAAAATGAACACTGCTCTGATCTTAATTGAAGCAGGAGAAGTAAGAATTGAAGCAGGAGCTGCTGCTGATTTTGTCGTTATTTTGACCAAATTAGCCGGACACTAACCAGTGGCTTCCTTCCGAAGAGTAGCTAAGCTTTCCTCTGCTCTGGCAATGCAAATGTAAGTCCAATGATTCTGGCTTTTACCTAACATGCCAGTTTTCAATATTAAAAGGCAAAAATTCAACTTTGGAGGTTTTGACCCCCCAGATAGTTACATTTCTCAAATTTCTTTTCTATAAAATTTTCTACATACTTTTCTTCCCTTTAGGAATGTGAACACTAAAAATAATGAAAAAAATAGCAAAAAAAGTTCTCATGACTAGTCACAGTTGACTCTAAGTAAGTGAAACAGTTACCTCTTAGGAACCAAATTTGGTTCTTAAAAAAAAAAAAAAAAACGTATTTTCAGCAAATACCATAAATGTACCAAAAGCTATTCTTAGGTTATTTGTATATTGTCTTGCATTTTATGTATGTAAATTTAATGCAGAAATAAAATTATCAGCTTTAAGAAAACACTTTCACAAACATGATTTCTTATTTTATAACAGTCTTCTAAAGAAACAGATATTACTTTATTCATATTCTACCAATAAATAAACTGATGCTAAAGGATCTACACAGATCTCAGAAACCAGGTTTTCAGACTCCTAGCTCAGTCCTCTTTATACAGTACTGAATCATTTTTATAGCCCAATTTCCAGAAATTTTAATCAGGATGCATTTATAAGGAATCAACAAGTGTACCAGCCGCCATCCATGTTCTCAGCAGGCACGGCAGTGCTGCGTTGTAACATCCTCTGACCATTCTTAATACTACAAAGCCTAGTTTTATAATACACCATCCCGCCCCAGAGGTAACCAAAGATTTTTGCAATTTCTTAAGTCAAAAGTGTAATGAAGCTACTCCACGAGAGAACACTAGCAACTAAAAAGGCACATTATTTGATCCTCAGGGTAATAACACCTTTGAGTGCGTGCTTAACTGTTGGTAGTCAGAGTGAAGCTTAGCAAGACTAAGAACTAGAAGGGTGTGCCATCATTTGGATAATACAAACTGGAATAATTTGTTGCAAAGAACTGGGTTATAGCCATTTATTTAGTTTTTCAGTATGAATGGTTGGCATATGTATGTTGTTAGTAAACTCTATTCTCAGAGAATCCCAAAGAATAAAGAATGATATTGGAATACTGCATAGGCATTGCTAATTAATAAGGAATTTCTAATGGGAGTGCCAGAAAAGGGTAATACGTATTTTTAACAGGGTGTCACAATAAAGTCAAGGGCTGACTATATGTCAGGACTGTGTGATCAGGGCTTTTTATATATTGTTTCATTCAATATTCATGACAAGGCTATGAGATAGGGACTGTCATTATTAAACCAGTACAGATAAGAAAGCAAAGGCTCAGGGAGGGGCCCTTTGCATGAGCCAAAGACTTTCACAAGGAGATAATGAGAAAATGAGGTCACAGTAGAGGTGGGGAACAAATTATAACAGGCCTTGGGTGATAAGCTATAGGCTTAATATTTTATTCTACAACCTTTGGTGAAATACTGAAACCCTAAGGAATATTTTAATAGGATTATTCAAGCTGCAATGTGTAGAAGCAGAATGAAGGAGGGAGACTGAGAACAGTCAGCAAGCTAGTGCTATATTCCAGAGATGAAGGTCCGGGCAAGGACAGCAGGGAGAGGAAGGAAGGATTCCCTTGGTGATGGAATGCATGGCGGGCATGGTGTTTAAGATTTAGAGGCTCAGAGACTCAGGGCTTCATATGCTGATATAGAAGGAGAAGAAAAATCAAACAAATTCATATTCATCTAAAAGTTTCTTTATAAAAATCAGCTTGTGATGTTAAACAGTATGTTTTTTTCTCATAAATGTAGTTTTAAATGTGATAAAACAAATCAAAGATCTTTATATATAAAGTTGTGCTGGTCACCAAATAGTATAAATGTTTCAGGATTCTAGGCACATGGTCAGCTTGTTCTATCTGGGGCCCATGTAATGAGTTGAGGCCATATGACCTCTAAGATTAGAGGTTGTTTATTACTGCTTATAACCTTACTTAATCTGAATGATATGCTAGTAGTTTGAATCACAAAAATCAGAACAGCATTTCCTAGAGTTAATGTGACAATAATTAAACTTTAGGGAAAAAAAAATACACACTGAATACTTTATGAGAGCCTTAATATGTGATAAAGGGAGTGAGTGAGTCAGAGTGTGTGTTCATTGATTCCTCCATTTGACAGAAGTTTACTGAGAAAAATGCATCCAACATTATCTAGACAATGAGGATATGAACTTCTTGGCCTCTGCTGAAATAAATCCAGCAATCTTATGAAAGAAGATCAACACTGTAAAGTATTTCTAATAGGATTATAAACAGAGTGCTATAGGTGTGCAGAGGAGGGTAGTGATTCCAGCTGGGCATAATCAGAAAAACTTCCTGGAGAAGCAGGTGTCTGAGCCGAGACTGAATCATACATATAATTAGTTATTTGAGGAGATAAGCAGTTTTAGAAAATGAGGCTACCATGTTCAAAGAAACAAGACAAAATGGTTTGAGCATGTTTGGAGAGATACAAATAATTTTCTAAGACTGGGACGCAGAATGGAAACCGAAAGCGAGTGTAGACACTAGAGGCCAGGTGACCTGAGTGTAGTATCAGAGAATGGAATCTGGACTTGATCTTGAGGGTGAGGAAAGTCACAGACTTGAAGCAGAGTGATGACTTGATTAGATTTTTGAGAAAAGAAAGAAGATAATGACTTATGAAGAGTGTTAACTAGAAACAGGAAAATGAGTTAGGAGGCTGCTCAGTAGTTCATGCAAAGAATGATGAAGTTCAGAATTAAGATGGTCACAGAATAAACGATGGAGAAAAATAAATATACAGAAAAGATATAAGCTAGGTACTGTGCAAGAGATAAAACTTCGTAACTCAGGAATCTGTCTTGGGAACCTGAATAGATGGCAATAGTTTTCACTAAGATGTGAATGAGGAGGAGAGCAGAAAAAGAGAAAGGGAACATAATAAGCTTAATCTGTAACTCATTAGCACATTTGATTTGGGAAACGTCTTGTCAGCCATAACTCTTGATCTTAGAAAATCCACATAAGCTAGTGATACAGCTTTGGAGATGTGAGCATAATTGAACATATAAACTGATAGATTACCCACTTAGGATTATTTACCACAAAAATTCTAAGTGGGTAATCGATGCAGTTTACCAATGAAAAACATTCAGAGGAACGAGAGGGTCCAGACACCAATACACAAGGAGCAGATGGAGGGAAAGTAATTCAAGAGTGAAATCGAGCAGGACCATCCAGCTATTGAGATACAATGCGGCTTGATGAACATCAGCAAAAGGGAGACCAGGGTGAACGTTCTACCCATCAAATGCTATAGAGGCCATTCATGAGTGTGATGTGACCATTCCGTAGAGAGAGTGGGACAGTGAGATGTAAACACAACCCATGATCCAAAAATGGATACAAAGTGTTCATTTCACAAATAGTTATTAAACACCTACTATAGACTTGCACAGAGGAAAAAGACAAGGAGGTAAATTCCATGCACCTTAACATTAATAAAAACAATTCAACTTCTTCATTGACATTCCAGATTCCATCCCTCTTCTTTATCCTACCCAAGATGATCTCAATCACCTCTGGTGCCTACAGGTCCATGGTCCTATGTCCACTGCTCCAGAATCCAAAAAGCTCTGGAATTTTTTCAAAAATTCAACTTGCCCTGAACTAAAGGGAAACTATTTGTAATCTTTCTATGTAAACATTCATACATAATGTTAAGGCCGGCTGCCTCGCGGGAGGCTGGACACACCCACCTCTGCACTCAGCACCAGGCCTGCACTTGGCACCTAGCTCTGCCACATGGCTCCCCTGGAAGGCTCCCTGATGCAACCCTGGCCGGCTCTCACACCGGAAAACCCACCCAACAACCTGCCAACCAATAGCGGCCTGCCCCTTCTCAATCCTGCTCCCCTGGACCCAATCAGAGTACCCAGCTGTTGCTTGGTCCTCCTAGCCATAAAAACCCCAGCCCCAGAAAGTCAGCGCAACTTCTCTGGCCCCCTTTCTCTGGACCATGGAACCTCACCGGGGAGCTGAATAAATTGGCATTTAATTATCTTATACTGGCCTCAGCTTCCTCATTTTAAACTCGGCAATAACCCTTACACATTTTACTACAGCAATAGTGACACATATGATTAAATGGAGCTACACTGGCTCCCACTTTTGATATCATCAATGATACATGTTTTTTATTTGCTTTTAAAAATTTTCAAATTGAATTCCAAATCCCATATGACTTCAAAGACTCTAGATGAGAGATTATGGATATGTAGAATTATAACACTTTATAACACCTCAGAAAGTATATGTTTTTCTTTCTCGATTAGGCACTGCCAATGGGAACCATACATAATATTTATTTTGAGTGTGAAACTTTCTGGTGGAAACCAAGTTATTGCACCAAACAACAGTCTATTTATCCCTCTCTATGGCAACTATCACCACTGCTCCAGTGCACTCACTCACAGAGCAATCAGCGGTGACTGGAGGGTGCTCCTCAGCTTGCAGAGAGATGTCCTGTCCTGGAGTTGACCTTGTTCCCCTGAGCATTCTTTTTGCTTCCTTCGCTCTATGGCCCGGTTCTGCTGGCTCCCTTTTCTGCCCTGCACCTGGGTCTGCTTCCGTTTTCTTTTCCATGAAATCTTAGGCCAGGAGAATCTTCCCATTCTCATTTGGCAAGCTTGGGATCATTACCATGTCAGAGCTGGAAGAAAACTTGGAGAGAGCATTGAATTCAATCCCTGCCTTTTAGAAATGAGGATACAGAGGCACAGAGAAGTGAAGGGATTTGGCCACATCACCTAGGTAATTTATGACAAAGCTAGGATGTCCATCCAGGCAGCGAATTCAGTTTACCAATCAAGAGAATTATACAGCAGAGGAATAGGTGGGGTAGGTGTGTAATGGACATTTTTGTTTCACTCTGGTTGGGTTGTTTTACTATCCAGTATTTATTGTCTTTTCCTTTGGGGATGATACCTCAAGTTTGCTTCACAATATCACCTCCCTGTCTCTTTCCCAGGAGTTCAAAGAGAACTCACTCAAACCCTTAGTTCCGCCAGGCAACACATAACTCGGCCCTGACCAATCAGAAAACCACATCTTTCAAGCACAGTGATTGACC